>NW_027532607.1:3045807-3133902 GCF_008692635.1 Crocuta crocuta | reverse complement strand
TCTGTGCTGACTGCCAGCTCAGAGCCTGGAGCCTGTTTCAGAGTCTGTGTCTCCCTCTCTCTCTGACCCTCCCCTGCTCACGCTGTCTCTCTGTTTCTCTCCTAAAAATTAAAAAAAAAAAAAATGTTAATGTTCCCCATATCGATATATAAATTCAAAGCAATATCAATCAAAATCCCTATAATGTTCAGGGTTTTTTTTTTCTTTAAGAAAATAACAAGCTGACTCTAAGATTTAATTGGAAATGCAAAAGTCAAGAATAGTTAAGACATCCTTAAAAAGAACAAGATGGGAAAATTTGCTTTTCCAGTTATCAAAACTTATTTAAAAGAGTACAGTAGTGGGGTGGACTATCAGCACAGAGCCTGCTTCAGATCCTCTGTCGTCTTCTCTCTGCCCGTGCCCCACTCACATTCTCTCTCTCTCTCTCTCTCTCAAATAAGTAAATAAATAAATAAATAAGGAAGAAAAAGTCAAAATACCTCAGAAAAATAGTCCAAGAGCCTCAAACAGGTATTTCAAAAAAAAAAAAAAAACAAATCCAAATGACCTATAAATATGGGAAAATGTGCTCAACCTTATTAATCTCAGGGAAATGCAAATTAAAATCACAATGAGATATTACTAGATGCCCATAAGAATGGTCAAATTAAAATGACAGTGTAGGGCACCTCAGTAGCTCAGTCAGTTGAGTGTCCAACTCTTGGTTTCTGTGCAGGTCACGATCCACATCAGGCTCTTGCTGAGCATGGTGCCTGCTTGAAGTTCTCTCTCCCTCTCTCTCTCACTCCCTCTCCCCTCCCCCCGCCTTTCTACCCCCTCACACTCTCTCTCTAAAAATTAATTAATTAAATAGTTATTAAGAAGTACCAGTGTTGGTAAAGACACAGCATGGAAACTCACCTACCATTCAACAGAATGGAAAGGTGATAGAACCACTCTGGAAAATATAGTGGCATCATCTCCTTAGGTTGGGGATCAACATGGGGATGAGCCCCATGACCTAGTCATCGTATTCCTATATATGTTCAACATAATTGCACGCACATGGAAGCAGCAGACTTGTTGCATAAAAGCAGTCACAGCTTCATTATTTGTAATAGCTCCAAAATGACAACAGCCCAGTTCTCGCTTTGGCAGCACATATACAAACTGACAACAGCCCAAATGTCTGTCCACTGCAGCAAAGATAAATTACGGTATATTCAAACAATGCAATACTATTTAGTAGTGGAATACGCAATTACAGCTGCATGCTGCAACCTGGATAAATCTCACAAATACAATATTGGCCAAACAAACAAACAAACAACAGAAACAACCAGACACAAGGATAACTGCTATGATTCCATTTGTATTAAATTCAAAACCCGGCAAAACTAAAGGCAATGTTGAAAAAGAACCAAAGTGAAGCTTAAATAGACATGAAAATAAAACTAGCTATTGAAATGAAACCTCTGTAGATCTTTTCCTTTCCCTTTTCCTCTTCTTCCCTTTCAATCGGAACAATTCAATCGGAAAGCGTGAACGTCTGTGCAGGGAGGGCGGGGTGTGTGGAGTGGGAAGCCATGGGAAGTCGTAGCCGGAAGGGGAGGGAATCGTGAGCACTACGTAAGCATATAAGTACACAAAACACTTAATAGCAGCTGGACACTGTATGTCCTCAACACATGGCAGCTATTGTTGTCACAAGGAAATGTTTCAAGATGGCGTGCACAGCACTTCTGTTCACTTTGTGTTGAAAACTTCTTGCTTCAAGCGTACACATATCACTCATTTTCTGCCCTGGTGCTTTGCAGTACCCTGCATGAGATGCCAATGAAGCCCACTTGTAATGTCCACATGCACAGCCTGGAAGTTGGGGAGGCATCACCTCCTGGGACAATGCTCAGCCAATCAGGGATGGAAGCCAATGGATGACTGCTTCTTACTATCAGTCCTTAGGCAGACAGTTCTAAGAAACATCTCATTGCTCAGAAGGTTCCAGTGAGATCAAGCCCCAGTTGCCCAACTCAACAGTACACTCTGGTACTGGCTTTTCCTCTAGTCCCTTGTGCTTGTTCTCTCGAACCACCTCCTTGATAAATTATTTGCACAGAAGGCCTTATCTCAGGCTCTGCTTCCAGGGCTAGCCCTGGAAAAGACAGGGTATCGGCAGGCCTTAGAAAACAGTGCTGGGAAAGGGAATTACTCCTTGGATGGATGGCAACATGTGATGTTGTAAGGGGGTGGTGAAGGGGGTGGGTGATAACACACGCCATAGCTTCCCAATTACTTTACAATTACTAAGACCTTCCCCAGCAGTGGGAAAGGAGATGGAGGTAGAAAGTGAAGCACTAGGCTCTGCGATGGGTTTAGCACTTGAAAGGCACAGGGCAGTGGTAATTATATGGATTGTGGAGTTGGTTGGCTTCTACTAACTGCTTTAAAAGCTTTGCAAGGAGAAAATGAGAGGCTATGGATTCAGGACATGCTGTGAAACCCAGAGGCATTCTGGACTTCAAAACTTTTGAAGGTCTTAACTGGATCAGATCCAATTAACAGTATGGTTTCTAGATTGCTAGGCCCTCCCCACCCCTGAATTGACTTTCCCTCCTCTGAAATGTTTCACTGTATCTGCTTGCTCCCTCACTCCCAGTGCCTGGGGTCATCTGCCATATAGGCTACCAGACCCCAAGTCCTGTCTCAGGCTCTGCTTTAGGAGGAAGCCCAAGATGGAAGAGGCCAAGTTGCCAATTTTATGACCTCAAAGACTAAAAGATTTCTAAGGGGAGCAGCCAATTGGTATGACTCAGAGTAAGCATCATACCACAAAGAGGTAGCCTTTTAAAAATTCTTATTATATGCCTGGACCCTGTTCCAACCCCTTTACATTCATTACCTGAGTTAATTCTCACAGTGGCTCCATGATGCNCCCCCCGCTTTACTCTTTCTCCCACAGATGAAAAAAAGTGAAGCCCATAACTTATCCAGAGTCACACAGTTAAGACATGACTGAGCCTGAATTCAGCTCAGTCTCTCTGACTCTGGAACTCCTTACTTAGCCTCTCTTAGCCTCTCTGACATACTGATTTACCCCAAATAAAAATATCAACAGAGAAAGGGCAGAAATTATGCTCATGAATGCTGCTTTATGGCAACAAAATCCTCTAACCTGGACCTGTGTGTACAGTATCCTTTCCCACCCTGAATAGGTGTTCCTGCTGATTTTTGCTAGGATTGAACTCCCAATTCAACCAGCACTAAGCTGTAGGTGACCTTGCAAAATACTTACCGCATCTGAGTCTAAGTTTCCTTACCTGTAAAAGCAAGTTAATAATAATTCGGCCTTACAGAATGTTATACAGTTAGTGTCTAACAACCGGTAGCTGTGAATTCTCTAGTCAGAGGTCCACTGTTGGGAATGATTAAGACCGAGGTTCAGGCAACACCCAGACGAGCAGAGCAGAAAAACTTTGACGAAGTTGTTTTGTTTGTCTAGAATCCTACAAATACCTTTTAACTTTTATTGTACTTTATTAATAACTCCTAGGGTGAGAGGTTTAAACTAGAAATCATCTTGTTCCCTGTGGTGGGTCTGAATGGGTGGTTCCCCCAAAAGATAAGTCCATGTCCTAACTCCTAGAACCTGTGAATGTCATCTAATTTGGAAAAAAAAAAAAAAAAAAGGGTCTATGTAGATATATTTAAGAATCTTGAGATGAGACTATCCCGGATTATCCAGGGCAATCCTAAATCCAATGAGCAATGTCCTTACAAAAGAAAGGCAAAGGAAGAGAAGGCCCTGTGAAGACAGAGGCAGAGGCTGGAGAGATATTGCCACAAGCCAAGGAACACCAAGAACCATGAGAAACTGAAGCCAACAAGCAAGGATTCTCCCCTAGGGACTTCAGAGGGAGCCCAGCCCTGCCGACATCTTGACTTTGGATTTCTGGTCTTCAGAACTATGAGAAAACAAATCTCTGTTGTTTCAAGCCACCAGTTTGTGGTAATTTGTTAAAACAGTCCAAGTAATCCATTCTCCTTTCTCCCACAGAGCACTGTTCTCTACAGAATGCTGATGCGAAATGCAGCACAGAGAGGCACACCTTTGACGTTAGCTAAATCTTGAGGACTGAGGAAGTCCATGAAAAAAAATCAATGTAAATATTTTTGCAGCCTACCAAAATCTGAGAGCAAACTGAAACAGCAATAGACAATAAATGTGTACTTGGTGTGTAACTATAGGGACTATTTTCTTCAGACATGTTTTTAAAGTCACCAGTTTTTGTTTTAGAATTTAGACATGAAGAGCACAATGGTCTAACAATTACTCTTTTACTCTTTTTTAGAGTGAGCAAGAGAGAGAGCACATGCATGTGCATGAGTGGGGGAGGGGCAGAGAGGGAGAATTTTAACTAGGCTCCATGCCCAGAGTGGAGCCCCAGTGGGGGAGGACTTGATCTCACAACTATGAGATCATGACCTGAGCTGAAATCAAGAGTCTGATGCTTAATCAGCTGAGCCACCCAGGTACCCCACAATTACTCTTTTTTAAATGATGTGGCAATGGGGGAAATGCTCTGTGCCTAAAAATAGTAAAAGCATTTAAAACCTGTCATCAGTCAGGATCCCACCTGACAAAACTATTATCTGATGACAGGATTTGATGTACCCACATAGGTCAAAGGAATAGTGTTTAATCATGAAAAATAGTGATTAACTTTAGGTAACCAGCAGGATATATTTAAGTATCAAGCAAATTTGCTTTTTCTTCATGTAAATCAGCTCCATAAAAAGCATCTTACTCTGAGATGTAGCTTATATCTTTAAATGTCATCTTCTGATGGGTTCAGAATAGATAGATTCAGTTTTACAATCATTACAGGCTTCTGAAATATAAGAAGAGAAAATAATTCAGTAAAAATAATGTATATATCCAAAGACTCTAAAAACCAACCACCACCACCCCTCAAAAAAATCTCATTTTAGTAGCTGAGTAGATTGACAGAACCAAGAATTAACTGGTTTTTTCCTGGAGTATATAAAAATAATTTATTCTTTAAAATGGTTTTGTAGTACCCCTGCATCCTCCTCTCTGAGTTTTTTATATGTCACTATGTCACATCTTTCCCTCTTCCCTACCCACCCATCTCCCTAGCATTTGTTAGGAGCCGTGGTGCTGGTTACTACTGGTTTCCTGGGTGTGCACGTTGTCCCCATCTACCCCATCCTTGGGCTTCTAAAGCCCCAGAGTATGGTGGCCTCACAGAGACTGCGGTCTCATTTTGTTAGCATCTCTTATCCCAAACTGTGGCTCACCACGATGTCCTGGTGCCACCTCCTGGAACATGGGGGTAGCGTAATGTATCTCCTGGGAGTGTCCAGTTCCTGGGCAAAAGACAAGGAACAGAGTTACTAGGCCTATAACCCGAATCTCGGATCACTTGACGGCGGTGGTTGAGCTGGCTGCCCTCGAAATGGTGTGTACCCTCTGGACTTTTCACAGAGAGCACTCACCATCTCGGGCTGTGGGAACACACCGCCTTGGTTCCAAGCCCAGCACAGGTTCCTCACTGTAGAATGGGAACGAGGTAAATTGGGAGTAGTGTTTGCATAGGACAGAGCAGGTAATATGCTTAGTGCCATGCCTGGAGTGGGGCCGGCCCTCAGTTAGTTTTGACGAGGTTTATTCTCATTGTTACCAAGGCTCTGCCCTGGGTCTATTCACCAAGAAGCAGCGTATGATGCCTGCATTGAGAGGAGGTCCTAAGAGGCTCTGGAACACACTGTGGATCATTCTGAATTGACATTTAAAAAGCTCCACGATAACGTTGTGAAGTGAAAAAAATCAAGGCGGAGAATGGCATCGCTATGACACGCTACCATGTGCATAAAGTATCCGTGGAAGGATTTTAAGAACTAGTAGCTAAACCTGCAGAGGGGAACTGGAGGTCTTGGGTCGGAGGCGCCCTTGTATTCTATAACTTTCCTTCCTTTTTTTTTTTTTTAACCTATGTGTCTGTACAACCTTAAGAAAGTTTAAAAGACAAAAACCTGAGACCAACCAACCAAACCAATCAAAACACCCAACAAAGTTCTCTTACCTGCTTGAGTTTCACAGATATTTGCATATATTCCAATTTCCGTGGGTGTATTTCCATAGTTTCTGGGTGCCTGATCTCTCATAGCTTTCCCTACATAAATTGGTATAGAATCATTAAACCAAGTCAGCCATATTTTTCTCATTTCCTCTGCCAAGGAGCTGAATCCCCCAAAGTTCCGAAACTAAGAATGACTGCTCCCATGGCCTATGCTGGCGTCTATTGAAGGAAAACCGTGGACCCAGCAAGGAATCCATAGCATCTGCTTCTCCAAGCCAGAAGCAAGTCTTGATATTCTTCCACACTTGCGTGCCAAGTGAAAGGGCCAGATTTTGAAATCTTAAGTAAAGGTGGTCCTAAGAGGTGAACAGAGAAAAGCAGTGCCTGGGGCTTGATGCGGCACCTGAGGTGAGGCCGTGGAACGACGCTCGAGTTCATCTTCATTTACTGAGCTTCCTCGGAGGGGCAGAGCCAACAAGGAGGCTGACAATTACAAGGCAAAGCTCTTGCCTTTGCGGAGCTGGAGGTCAGGACCTACTACCTCGTTTGCAGGGCCCAGCGCAAAGCGAAAATGCGAGGTCTCTTGCTAAAATCATCAAGATTTGTGTGCCCACGTTCATAGCAGCGTTACTCACAACAGCCAAAAGGCGGAAGCAACCCGAGGCCCATTGACAGATGAACGGATATGTTTAGTGGATATATGTATTTGTATCTACATATGTATCTGCAGTGGAATATTCTTCAGCTTTAGAAATGAAGGAAATTTCTGACACATGCACAACATGGATGAAGCTTAAGAACATTATGCTGAGTGAAATAGGCCATTACCAAAGGAGAGACACCCGAGGATTCCATTAGATGAGGTCCCCAGAGTAGTCAAATCATAAAGAAAGAAAGGAGAATGGTGGTTGTCAGGGGCTGGGGTGGGGGGAGCTCAATGGGGAGGGTTTAATGGGAACAGGGTTGCAGTTTTGCAAGATGAGAGAGGTTCCATGCACTGACGGTGGTGATGGCTGCAGAGCAATGACAGTGTACTCACCGCCACTGAACTGTATACTGAACAGTGGTTAAGATGGTAACATTTATTGTTTTTTTATGTGTATTTTACAATTTGTTATAATTGTTTTAATGCGTATTCATTTCTGAAAGAGAGAGCGTGAATGAGAGAGGGGGAAAGAGGATCAGAAGCGGGCTCTGAGCTGACAGCAGCAAGCCCGATGCGGGGCTTGAACTCACCAGCCGTGAAACCATGACCTGAGCCAAAGTTGGACACTCAACTGACTGAGCCACACAGGCATCTCCTTTGTATCCCATTTTCAATTTCCCTTTCCCTTCCTCTTCACCTTATCCCCTGCTCCCTGTATCCAACACCCATGGAAAACAGTGCAAAAGCTGCTGAAAGAACTTACTTGCTTTGTACTTTGGTAGTATCCAAAATGTCAGAATTGAGATTATGACTATTAACACCAGCAATAATCCTGGAAGCAGTAACTGCAGGCAGAAAGGACAGCTGCCTCCACCTGGAATAAGACAGCAGTTCATTGGTTACCACAGAGCTTTCTTTTCCAATGACATCGAACTGTGGAATGTTCTGGAAAGGGCAGTTCACAGCTGTCTCCCAAGTTAACTAATATACTGTGCACCTCTGGTCCTCAGACCGCTATGGACACCTGCAGCTCTTGAGAGTTAACTTGTTAGTCAGTGAAGTTCTTAAAGTCACAACCGAATACATCCTCCACAAGGGGTCGTACAAAGGAAGAGAAAAGCAGCACAGCATTTAACCAGATTCCTGGCAACATTGTTAGGGTTATAAGGCTCAGAACAGCCTGGCCACTTATTGGGCAAAGCCCATAGTCATGTTGGCATGATTTATGCCACCTAAACAACTACCATTCATTATTAACTACATGCCAGATGCTGTGTTAAGCATTTTGCATGCATTGCCTTATTTGTCTCATTGATATAACTCCCATTTTACACATGAGTAAAGTAAGGCTCAAAGGGGTTAGAGGACTTTCCTACGGTCACACAGCTAGTAAATGGAAGTGCTGTGATTTGTAGACAGAAACTAGACTCTGGGACCTGAGTCCAACAGGCAGCCTCATCTGTTGGAATTTACTGACGAGTAGGGTGTGGGCTCTGTTCTTCTGAGGATGAGGCTGGGTGAAGGGTGCAATGCCCAAGTGTGCCCACCACCTTAGCTAACCTCATTTTTGTTTTATCGTTCTCCTACTTTGACAAGTGTCCCTTCATAAGGACCTGGAAAGCCAGGTTTGAATCTAGAATTCTCAGCCTCCTCAGAGTTCTGTGCCAGAATATAGAAGCATGGAGAGAGCCAGCCCACCTTTCCACTTGGGCTCTGATATGCACTCCAAGGGGCTCGCGTGCACATGGATCCTCTCACCTGCATGTCCAAATGCTGCCCACACCCCCCACCAGCAGCCCCCTACACTCGAGTCCAGGTACAATCTTGGGAGGATGAGCTGGGAGCAAGACTTGTGTCGGCCCTGGTAGGAGGGTTCTGACCTGATCGGGTAGAGAATCCAGCTTCAGGCACCCAGAATGTGGTTTAGGAAAGTGAGGATGCAGGGTCCAGGTGGGCATATTCTCATGGTTTCCCGGACCCCCCCAGCCTATGGGAAGATGCAAGGCCAAGAAGCACCAGAGCAGTGCCCTCCAAAACACAGGACTGAGGCAGGGGCCCTTCCCACCCCAAGGGTGGTCCCAGAAGTCTAGACTCGCCAACCATTAGCAGTGGGCAAGAAACAGCCAAGTGGGAGGGCACAGGTGTTAGAAGTCAATGAAAAAGCAGAAGAAAATCAAGACCAGGCTCCAAGCCCAAGAGAGATGCAAAGTCTAATATGCTAACTTAGAACCTGGGCAGTGGGAGATCAAGGCAGAAAGTAGGGTCAAATCAGGAAATCTCACTGCAGGGTTCCTTCCTGACCTAGTTTCTAGGCTTTTCTTCTTCTTTTGAACGGCAGAAAGAAACCCCATCAGAGTTCGTGTAGAACCTTCAAAGGGAAAGGCCTTTGGATGCAGACAGCCAAAGTGGGAAGTGCGTGGGCAGGGGAGAGGCTGGCTGCAGTTTCTGGAAGCAAATCCAGACCCTGTCAAAAGAGCTCAGGTAGCTCTTACCTGTCGAGGGATTGATGAAGACTGGTTGACTGTATTTTGCGTGGTCAGGCAATTTGTTTTTAGCTTTGCACCTATACTCTTCCCTTCCTCCAGTGTTTCTCTTGGTTAAGTTGAATTCAGCAGGCTCCCTTATGTCCTTGGAAATGGCTGGTGATATGGCGGTATCTTTTTCAAAGAAAGTATAATTGATGGGCAGAGAGCCATTGAATGAGATGCAACGCAGTATTAAATGTCGGTCTGTTTCTACTTTAATAACATTAACATCCAACACTGGTGTAATCACTGGGTCTAGGAAAAGGAAAGTATGCGTTAAAGGGATAAGCAGAATGGATTCACCCACTCAGTCCACAAGTATGAACTGAATCTCTCCTCTGTTCCCAACTGTAGACACAAAGACAGTGACACCCTTCTTGAGAAGCCAAGGACCTAGCCGCCCAGTGGGAAAGACCAATGGAACATGGTTAGTTCCACTCAGTGTGGCACAAACCAGGTGCTGAGAACACGAGAGGGTGGAGGGTGTCTCTCGCTTTGAGGAATCAAAGCACAAACTTGTCTTCATCAGAATTCTCAATCTGAGGAGCACCTAGGTGGCTCAGTCAGTTAACCGTCCAACTTTGGCTCAGGTCATGATCTCATGGTCTGTGGGTTCAAGCCCCACGTCAGGCTCTGTGTTGACAGCTAAGAGCCTGGAGCCTGCTTCAGATTCTATGTGTGTCTCTCAGCCCCTCCCCTGCTCATGCTCTTTCTCTCTGTATCTGTTTAAAAAAAAAAAAAAACATTTAAAAGAAAGAACTATTTCTACTGGATAACTAGGCTCTGCCATCTGTGACTTGTAGCTCATTGGGCCCAGTACACCTCTAGGCCAAAAAAAAAAAAAAAGCAATTCAGAATTCTCAATCTGTTCATTGTTGATAATGAGTATAAGTCTGTCAAAGATCTAGTTCCAAGTATGAAGTTGAGAGGTGCTTTTAGTCCTAGTCTTTATAAGGCTACATTGGGTTTTTAAAAAATCAAATAAATCTAAAAATATCATCTTTTCTAACTGTATTTTTATTTATAGAATTCAGCTGTACAATTATCTTCTACTTTCTCCCACAAGTAGGAAGTAACCCTGATAAACAGATTCAAGAGAACTTTTCAACAGGAAGTATGTGGTCTGCTAGACTCTGTCAGGGCAAACCCTGTGGTATGGGTATTTTGTGGGAGAATCCAGCTATATTATTTATTTAATAATTCATTAATAAAGCAGTATTATAGGAAAGGAAGGATAATTGTTGAGTATCCATCATGTACCAGGCTTGCTATTCACATCACCTCATTTCGCTTCACAACAGTACTATGAGAAGGATAATATCATGCCCATTCAACAGATGAACCAACTGTGATTCAGAGAGGTAAGAAACTTGCCCAAGGTCACACAGCTTGTAAACCAGCAGATCCAGGGCCAACTCTCAAAGAGATTTTTTTTTTTTAAATAATTATCAGTTTGGCACAAAAAAAATGAAATACAAGGACCAAAGTATAAGTAAAATCAAGGAAAATAATTTAAAGTCTCCTTGCTCCACCCCTCCCTTGAGACAGAATTCCTGGGGCAGTACCTGGTGATGGTGGCCTCAGAGAGCAACTTTGGAAATAGCACCAACAGGACATTCTTCCTATGGAAGGAAATCTATATCCTGTAATGTTCAGGAAGGAGCAGTTGTAACAATTTATGAGAAAGCAGGGAGAATGGACTCCTCGCTGAGATAGGATGACCCAAACCGGACCAAGGACTGATACCTAAAGTGACTGGAAAGATGTAAACTTTCCTGAGAGTTTGTAAAAGGAGGAGTAGAAGGACATCACGGCATCATGGTGATCAGAGTGAGGGAGTTGCTACTCTTCACTAACCAAGTTATATTATTAAAAACTTCAAGCAGTCCTTTAAGACTCATTCAACTGCCATGTTTCCTATAAGACTTTCCTAAATCCTCCAGGCAGAAGTGCTTCCTCTTCTGGTTCCTCTCGTCTTTGGTCCCCTTCTCTTATATGATCCACCTGGATGTCCACCTGGATGTTTGAAATTGAACTCTAGCTAATCTGCTAGTTAATGAATAATCAGTAGATAGATAAGCATATACCAAAATCCCATTCTTTAAGACATGTTTTTGTTTATATATTCATTCATTTATCCATCCATCCATCCATCCATTCATTCACTTATTTTACCATGATAAGAAGAGTTAACATGAGATCTGCTTTCTTAAATCTTTAAATGCTCAACACAGTGTTGTTGTTCTTTTTAATGTTTTATTTATTTCTGAGAGAGTGTGAGCAGGGGAGAGTCAGAGAGAGAGGGAGACACAGAATCCGAAGCAGGCTCCAGGCTCTGAGCTAGCTGTCAGCACAGAGCCCGACATAGGGCTCAAACCCACACACCTTGAGATCATGACCTGAGCCAAAGTCGGACGCTTAACCTACTAAGCCACCCAAACGCCCCATCAATACAGTATTATTAACTACAGACACAATGTTGTACAAGATCTGGAGAACTTACTCATCTCGCATACCCAAAACTTTATACCCATGAACAACTCTCCATTTTCCCCAACCCCCATTCTTCCAGTTTTCCCCATCTCAGTAAGTGTACCACTCCTCGTCAGCTGGTCACATTAGATATCTGGAAGTCATTTGATTCCTTCCTCACCTTCACTGCCTGGGAATCCAAGTCCAATCATCAAACAAGTCCTGCTGTTTCTTCCTCCAAAATATATCTTGAATCCATCCATTTCTGTCCATCCTTGCCATTGTTTGTCTCCTGAATGACTTCAAGAGCCTCCCAACCAGTCCCTAACTTCTCTTGCCCTGCCTCACCTAGAATGGATTAACTTTGAAGATGATAAATTGGGTCATAGGCCCTGCCTGACTTGGCCCCTTCCCTCCCCAGTCTCACCTGGGGTTACCCTCCCCTCATTTGACCTTAGGCCATACCAGCCTCTATTAGGTCTTTCCCAACCAGCTAAGTTCTTTCCCAAGTTAGAGCCCCTGCACAGGCTAGTGTCCCTTGACTAGAGCCCTCTTTCTCTGTCTCCACATAGCTAACTCCCCATTGTTCAGAGCTCTACTCCAATGCCATCACCTTTGAGAGGCCTTCCCTAACTACCCTACCTAAGTAGATCGCTCCACCATCCCCTGCTTCAGATCATCACTGTGCCAATTTCTTTTTTCTTTTTCTTTTTAATGTTTTATTTATTTTTGAGAGAGAGAGAGAGAGAGAGACAACGTGAGCAGGAGAGGGTCAGAGAGAGACGAGGACACAGAATCTGAAGACAGGCTCCAGGCTCTGAGCTAGCTGTCAGCACAGAGCCCAATGTGGGGCTCGAACCCACGAACCGTGAGACCATGACCTGAGCTGAAGTCGGACGCTTAACCGACTGAGCCACCCAGGCACCCCTCTTTTTTCTTTATAATAAGCAATACCATTTGTGATTATGAATCTGTTTAGGTACTTGGGTTTTGTATCTCTCCAACTAGACTGTAAGCTCCACCAGTGCAGAAACTAATGTATATCCAGGATTTGGCACATTTGGGATATCATTAAATATTTGATGAGTGAGTCAGTAATTAATGAATTTCTGTTCATGGCTCAGATCCCTAATGAGCTAGAGACAAGAATATGTCTTAGGCATCACTGAAACCCCAGCAACACCCAATACCCAACACAATTACTTGCACAGGGTAAGCACTCAATAGATATCTACTAATTGGATCTAAATGAGGATGAAAGTTTTATAATCTATCAAAATAGTTCTACAGGACAGTATAATTAACATAACAAACTGCAGGAAACTTGTGATTTACTTGGAAGGCAGGATGTGGAAGATTTTATACATATCTGTGGGACAGAAGCTCAGGAAATGAAGACCCGGGGTTTTTTAATCAGCTGATTTAAGGCTTCAGACATCAAGTTCATAAACCATCTAAAACTGGGCTTATTCCTGGCCCTGGACAGTCAAAGAGTCTTCTTGGATATNAACTAATTTGACAATAAACTATTTGTAAAAAAAAAAATAAATAAAACTGGGCTTATTCCTTACAGGAGTATAGACCCCTGTTATTCAAATGGAGGAAACCCACCCTAATACTGGGTCTTGTCATCTTTTCTCACGCTGAATCTCAGTGACTTGAAGGGCAATCAGATGCTTTCTCTGCTGAATAAGTGCCTACTCTCTTCACCCCGTTCTGCCCACAGTAGACTGAGATTCTCACTCAGAGTTAAAACTGATGTTAGGATGGTACTACCTATCTTCTCAATTCGTATTTTAATGATTGAGGACTGGAGATATGCCAAAGGCGTATCCAAAGGGAATATCCAAAGTTGCACAGGAAGCCAGTGGTACACAGGCTCCCCAGTGCTCATTCCACTGTTCTTTCTGCAATACTAGGCTGCCCAGTCCAGTCTGGTGGCCTAGACAGACCACCAGAGAATATCATCAGCTGAGGGACTGCCCTCACATATCTACCACATCCTAAGACCATGTTTGTAGGGGTTTGCCCCCTTCTTCACTCTTCTTCTGCAATATGGCTTCTATTCAGTTTGTGTTCAAAACTGTCCTAAAATGGTTGGTTTTAACCTGGATCTGACTAAAAGCCATATGCAGAGGTTTGCATCTGTAATCTCATGAATATTCCTCGGGAAAAGTACCCATCACTATCATTCAATTTTTAAGACAGCTATAACCTTAAATGCTAAGAACCATTGCACTAGAGCAGAGGTGCCCAGTAGAACTCTCTGTAATGATGGAAACGTTCTGTGTCTGCACTAATACAGCAGCCACCAGCCGGCTTTGGCCATTGGATACACTAAGGAATTGAGCTTTTTTACTTCATTTAGTCTTAATTAATTTGGATGTAAATGTAAATAACCACACATTAGGCTAGTGGCTACTATGCTAGAGTGCACAGACCTAGAGAATCACTCAAAGATTTGATCAGTGAGTCAGAGCTCCAGTGTTCAGAAGCCTCCAGGTACACTGCCCACTTACTACCTGGAAACCTTCTCTCCCTCTCTCAGGAGTCCTTTATCAAGGTCACCTTTATAAATGAGACCATTAATGCTAGGTTGTGAGAGGCTTGGGGTGGGAAGATGGGAGAGAAAAATAGAGCAGTAATATATTTTTGTTGGGCAGCCCTCTTCTTACGGTTGGGCAGGAAGAGTGCTGGCTGGTGGGACGCCTGCTGGGTGGCCACTGCAAAGGGAAGAAAATAGGAAAGACCTGGGGCTTTGAAGACCCTTGCCACAGGGTCCAATACTGATCCTAAGTCTTCTTGAGTCTTCAGGAAAAAAGTAATTTTTGCCTACGTGATGGGAATCGTAGAATAAAACATCTAGAAAAGATCTCAACAATTTCCCAAATTGTTCACTTAAGGCTTTTTGTCTAAGGCAAGCAGGCTATTATTGTTTGAAAGAGCAAAGAGTCTTTGGAAGAGGTGTGCCGGATGGCCACAATGTAGTTCCCCAAGTACCAGCCATGGTGATTGGCTCCCCTACCCGCTATCTTCCACCCAGTAGAATACGACAGACATACCTGCAGAAGCCCAGAAGGTGCAAACCGAGAGGTTGGTCATAAGACACCAACCTGGGGCACCTGGGTGGCTCAGTCACTAAGCTTCTGACTCTTGATTTCACCTCAGGTCATGATCTCACCATTTGAGAGATTGAGCCCTGTGTAGGGCTCAGCGCTGACATTGCAGAGCCTGCTTGGGATTCTCTCCCTCTCTCTGTGCCCCTCCCCAACTCTCACATTTGCACGTGTGCATGCTCTCTCTCTTAAAATAAATAAATAAACATTAAAAAAAAAAAAAGATCCCAACCTAAATGGGAGTACTTGCTTCAGTACAACAATCCTACCCGCAGAGGTTTCACCAAAGATCCTGCCTTAATTCATTGGGCCCTATGTAAGATCAGCAAATATCTATCCCAATTTCAGATCCACTCCAAAGACCTCACTCTTAGGAGCTTTGTTCGGAATTGGGTCCCTCTTCTTCTGGTATTACATTTTCAAAACTGACAGAGATAGGAAAGAAAATTGGATCAAACATTTAACATTTCACATTAAGTCTGACAGTGATGACCCTATGCATTATAATAGTTTAAATAAGTCTATTAATGATTTTAAAAAAAGTCTTCAGAAGAGAAAGTAAAATGGAATTATTAAGAATAAAGATCTCAGTGACATACTTTCCAAGCTCTTGAGTGAGTATTTGCAGGTGAGCAGAGAGCCCATTCTAGGACAGGAAAGAATCCTACAAATCACAGGGCCGCCCAGGGATGAGTGTTCTACTTACCAACAAAGATGAAGTTGAACTCATGACTGTATTTGGTAACTGAACAGTTAGGAACTTGGACTTTGCATTTGTAGGGCCCCAAATCATGGGCTTCTGAGATGCTTAGGTTAAAAATTACAGGTTCATTTTTTCCATCCTGGGTTCTCAGGCACTTATCATGCCGAAACAAAAGATAGGTTATCTGTAGTGATTGGTACTGGATGGAACAAATTAAAGATATATTTTGACCCCTCATGACTGCATTTGTTTTTGAGTTCAGACTTGGAGAAGGGAGTTCTGGAAAACAGTAACACAAGAAAAAAAAAAGTCTCTGTTAATGTCTCTTAATAACTAAATGGTAATCTGGCCACATTTTGTGGGACAACGTGGTAAAGACACTCATTCCTGGAGAACTTTCTTGTCTGCACAGCCAGACTGACCAGTGTGTGAGAAATGCCTCAGCACCTACAGAGGCTTCTTCCAGTGACGGATGGGTGGCCTTGACCAGCTCTTCTGTGCTTACTATCTCTTCTTCTGGTGAGAGCTTGAAGTGGACACTCTTATTTTTCTTTTTAAAATTTAAGTTCCAGTTAGTTAACGCACAGTGTAATGTTAATTTCAGGTGTACAGTTTGATGAAGGGCACTCTCTTAAGACTGGCTGTGCTGACTTAGAGATGTTAAAATTCTGGGGTGCCTAGGTGGCTCAGTTGGTTAAGAGTCTGTACTCTTGATTTCAGCTCAGGTCATGATCTAACAGTTTATGAGCCTGAGCCCTGTGTAGGGTTCTGTGCTGATGGCACAGAGCCTGCTTGGGATTCTCTGTCTCCCCACTCCCCTCCTCTCTCCCTCTCTCTTTGTCTCTCTCTCTCAAAATAAATAAACATTTAAAAAATAAATATTGGGGCACCTGGGTGGCTCAGTCCATTAACCATCCAATTTTGGCTCAAGTCATAATCTCACCTGTTCGTGGGCTCAAGCCTCGTGTCAGGCTCTGTGCTGACAGCCCAGAGCCAGGAGCCTGCTTCAGATTCTGTGTCTCCCTCTCTCTCTGTTCCTCCTCCATTCGCAGTCTCTCTCTCTCTCTCTCTCTCTCAAAAATAAAACATTAAAAAAATTTTTTTAGAAATTAAAATTCTAGGTTCTCTGACCAAAACATTATGTCTGGTGACCTTTTTGGTCCACGATTTCTTTTAAATTTCTTACTTTGAAAAAAATTCTTATTTTGGAAAAATTTTAATGTAAGAAGAAGACCCAGCTTCAACAAGTATCAGCTCATACTCACACCTGCTTCATCTGCTTCTCATCCCTTTCTATTATCTTTATTTTTTAATTTTTCTTTTTGAGAGAGAGAAAGAGTAGCACGGGAGTGGGATATGAGCAGAGAGAAAATCTTAAACAGGCTCCATGGTCAGCCCGGAGCCCAATGCGGGTCTTGATCTCATAACCATAGGATCATGACTTGAGCTGAAATCAAGAGTCAGACATTTAACCAACTGACCCACCCAGGCACCCCCCCTTCCATTATTTTAAAACAAGTCCCAGACCACATATTATTTCCTCCATAAATTTCAGTGTCGAGAAGGGGGAAAAGCAGCCCTTGACATGTGAGAACTGGCCTCTTTAGGAAGTGACCCATCACCCACCTCTAGAACACCAATACCAGACAAAGACACTGTGTCCATGTTGGATTGAGACAAACACAAGATAATTTCACAATCATTTCTGAACACAGATAAAGATACGAACATCGTCCAAGTCATAAAAAATGGTCAAACATCCCCTTGAACCGACTAATGAGTGACTGTTTCTTCTTCATTGGCCATGTCTCTGGCCTTGCTGTTCTTCCTGTCTTCCTAGCGTCTTATAACCAAGGATGTTTTTCTTTCACTGTTGTTATTTTTTTGTTTAAAAATCATTATGAACTCCTAGTTTACATATATGATGTATTTCAATCCATTGCAATTATTTTTATTGTCCCACTTTTTGGCCATGGGAAGCATCTCTAAACCAGCTCCTGAGTCCTTTTTTGTTTAGTTTTGTTTTGTTTGTTTTTAAGTAAGCTCTACGCTCAGTGTGGGGCACAACATGGGGCTCAAACTCATGACTCCGAAATAAAGTGTCACATGCTCTACCAACTGAGTCAGCCAGGAGCCCCTCGTGAGTCCTTTTGACACTACCTAGTAGTCTTTGATAGCTTGTATGTTTGTATTTTATTATTTTAAAATGCCAAGGGAAAAAATAACTCTCATCAGAAAATCTACTGTAAAAGAATAAAATTGTTAAAGAATTAAGAGAAATATTAGAAAATGTTGTAATGAGAAGAAAATTTCTTCCAAATAAGACACAAAAATTGGAGCCACAAAGAAAAGACTGAAAAATTGACACCCCTAAAACTTCAAGCTTTTCTATGCAAAATTAAGACAAATGACGGCCTGAAAGAAAATACTTAACATATACATGAAAGCAAAGCATTCTTCATATATATATATATTAATGTTTTTTTTTTTTAATTTATTTCTGAGAGAGAAAGAAAGAGAATGTCAGAAGGGAAGGGTCAGAGAGACACAGAATCTGAAACAGGCTTCAGGCTCTGAGCTGTCTGTCAGCACAGAGCCTGACGCGGGGCTTCAACCCACACACTGTGAGATCATGACCAGAAGCAGAAGTCGGACGCTTAACTGACTGAGGCACCCAGGCACCCTGAATAAGATAAAAATAACAACTGAATAAGAAAAAGAATAATAAATGGACAAGTAATATGAATAGGTCATTTCCAGAAGAATGAATGCATGAGGCCAAATAATACTAGGGCCACGGATTGTTTGGGTAGAGGAGGGGTTCAGGCCCCTCAAAAATGCCATCAAGCTCCCTTCCACTTTTTGATCTGGACAATTTACATTTTCTCAGCTTCTGTAAGCTCAGCTTCAAAATAAAGCCTTTCTTCCCTTTGCAACCAGACAGCTGTCCTTCAGTTTCCTTTCCATAGAACTGCAGGAGCTTTCATGACCAATAAACATGAAAAAGATGCTCCATCTCACAAGCGATGAGGTCGCTATGAATTTTCTTTAAATTTTTAAAAATTTTTTAATGTTTTATTTATTTCTAGGAGAGAGAGAGAGACAGCGTGAACAGGGGAGGGTCAGAGAGAGAGGGAGTCACAGACTGAAACAGGCTCCAGGCTCTGAGCTGGCAGTCAGCACAGAGCCCGACGCGGGGCTCGAACCCACGAACCGCGAGATCATGACCTAAGCAAAAGTCGGACGCTTAACCGACCAAGCCACCCAGGCGCCCCGAGGTCGCTATGAACTAAAACAGCACTGAGATACTGGTTTTTACTCACCAGATTGGCACAAATTTAAAAATGGATTTTGTCCACTGTTGAAGAGGGATGGGCACACTCACCCTTGTGACTGGGTACAGAGTCAGCATGATGAGAGGGCAACTTTATTCGCATGCACATGGCCTTTGACCCAGCAATTTCACCTCCAGGATTTTATCCTCCAGAGATGCTCTCCCCTCTCCTGTTGTCCACACAAGACGTTTTGTGCGAGGACATTTAATGCAGCATTGTTTACATTACAAAGAAAAAAGTGGATGCATCAGTAAGGGGGATGGTTACATGAACTGTGGCTGAGTCACATTACAAAATGCCAAGCAGCTGTTGAAAAAAGAGAGTCAAGTCTACATCTACTGCTCACAAGGGTGTCTATGATGTATTGCTATCTAAAAATAGGACAGGGCACCTGGGTGCCTCAGTCAGTTAGGTGCCAAGACTCTTGATTATGCCTCATGTTGTGATCTTGAGGTTCGGGAGTTTGATCCCCACACTGGGCTCCATGCTGACAGTGCAGAACCTGCTTAGGATTCTCTCTCCCCTTCTCCCTCTGCCCCTCCCCTGCTCTCTCTCTCTCAGAAATAAAGAAATAAACTTTAAAAAAATGTTAAAAAGGATATGTCACAGAAGAGTTTGAGTCCTAGGATACCAAATAGAGAATGACTGTTGATAGAGGTTGCTTCTGGAAATGGAGGGTTGGAGGCATAACCACACTCTCATATTTCATTTAGTCACAGCAACATGGGCTGGCATTTACTGACAGCACACATACACCAGGCGCTGTGCTAAGGGACATGGTTTGTCTCACCTAGTCCTCCTTACAAGAACCCTTCCCCCCCACGCCCCTCATAGGTGATTCTACTATCCCCACATCACAGAGGGAAGAGATTGTCAGGCGATTGCAGCAGGCACCCAGGCTGCCTGTGGCAAAACAGTGGAACCAGGGTTCGGACCACAGCCCCGGCTGGTCTAATTCCATGATGATAAACCGCCTCCCAATATATATTTTTTATTTTGTTGCTTGAATTATTTTACAATGATTATGTGTTGATTTTCTAAATTAAAAAAAACAATAACAACAGAGAAGGAAAGAAACATTTCAGCGTAAAAACGGTCTCCAATTTTATCTCTGAACCTCAGGAAAGAGGCTTCAACTCCCTCCCTTCCATCATTTCCTTTTAAACTGTAGGTAACAGAAAAGACTGGACTCTGGTTGTTCACCTAAAAGCATTAGAAAGACTTATTCAGGAAGGGTTGTGTTGAAAGCTGACTGTCTCCACCATGTTGGTGCAAAGGGCTTTGGTAAAAGAGAGAAGGAAGTAAATGAAACTTACGGCTTATTCTTTTCTCCTCACAATCCGGGGCAGCTCTTTGAACTGAAAGAGAGAAAAGGAACATGAGAAAACTCTTTTTCCACATCGTGTTTTGGTTTGGAGATGCAAGCTTCAAAACGGCAAGTGAGCAATACATGTGAGAGAAGAAAAAAATCCCCCAAAAAACAGGTTTTTCAAACAGCTCCAACCACATGGTCTTGGAAGAAATTAGAGAAAAGGACACAGAGGAGGCATGATGACCCCATACTGGTGAGTCATTTAAGGAACTTCCTTTTTTTTGACCAAGTAAAAGAAATCGGAGGCGCCTAGACAAGTTTGAAACAATATGATTGGTTGGTTTGACCAACCTGTGTTCCCCCAGTGAATTCTTGTACGAAGGGAGCTGTGGTAGGTTTCCCCTGACTCCGACTGCCTGGGAAGCTGGACAATGCAATAAAATAAAATAAAATAAAATAAAAATATGACCATGATATTGTCTTTGTGAAAACCCACCTGATCATCTCTCTGGATTTTGGCCTATGTCAAAAGGGATTTAACAGAAGTCTTGGGAAGTAAATGACTGTCTGGAGTAGATACACAAGGCATCAGAAATGCCTGGGTGGCTCAGTCATTTAAGCATCCGACTTCGGCTCAGGTCATGATCTCGTGGTTTGTGGGTTCAAGCCCCCTGTCAGGCTCTGTGCTGACAGCTTGGAGCCTGGACCCTGCTTTGGATTCTGTGTCTCCCCTTCTCTCTGTCTTTCCCCAACTCACACTCTGTCTCCCTCTCTTGAAAAAAAAAAAAAACACTAAATTTTTTTTTAAAAAAACAGAATGCCTTTTATTAAATATTGTAGTAAAGGCTGATTCCTAGGCCCCACTCCAGACTCACTAAGGATAAAACCTGTGACTCTGAATTATAAAAAGGGCCCCCAGCAGCCTCAGAGTGTCTACATTACAACCCAGAGAGGCTTGTGATTCACTTCTACTCCATCTACAATTCTCCTGGCTCTGTGAATTGTATGCAGAAGTAAAATCACATAGGGGCGCCTGAGTGGCTCATGCAGTTAAGCATCCCATTCTTGATTTCAGCTCAGTTCATGATCTTATGGTTTGTGAGTTCGAGCCCCACATCATGCTCTGCACGGTCAGTGCAGAGCCTGCTTGGGATTCTCTCTCCCTCTCTCTCTCTCTGCCCCTCCTCTCCCTGTCTCTCTCAAAATTAATAAACTTTTTTTAAAAAGTTGCTTTTGGGGCACCTGGGTGGCTCAGTCAGTTAAGTGTCCAGCTTTGGCTCAGGTCATGATCTTGTGGTTCATGAGTTTGAGTCCCACATCGGACTCTCTGCTATCAGCACAGAGCCTGCTTTGGGCTCTCTGTCCCTATCCCCTCTCTCTGCCCCTCAACCACTGGCAATTTCTCTCTCTTAAAAGTAAATAAACATTTAAAAAATTTTTAAGTTGTTTTTTGGGCACTTGTAAAAAACATGACAGTGATTGACAGTGATTTTCTTTTTTTTAATGTTTATTTTGAGAGAGAGAGAGAGAGAGCATGAGAAGGGGAGAGCCAGAGAGAGAGGGAGACACAGAATCCAAATCAGGCTCCAGGCTCAGAGCTGTCAGCACAGAGCGAACCCACGAACTGTGAGGCTTAAACACGGGGCTCGAACCGCTTCTGCTCACAGAAGTTGGATGCTTAACCAACTGAGCCATCCAGATGCCTCAACGGTGATTTTCCTACTGGGATATTGGTGGCAATTTCTCTTGCTAAAGAGGAGGGAATGCACCTCACAAGTTTACACTTGATCTTAGCCAAAAGGCCGAGAAGCGATTGCACCTCACAAGTTTAATCTCCATGTCAGAATTGTTGCCAAAGGAAATTGGAGGTTTCGCAGGAATGGAGCATTTGACACTTTCCCCACGAGCATCTCATGCATCCTTGCCTGGGTGGTGGGCAGGGCTGTCCCTGAGAACTTTCATGCCCAGGAGGACTGGGGGACAGGGGCAGGGGTACATTCAGAAAAGCTGACGTGTCTGGGACGTTTTCCCCATCTGAAACTCAGCTGTATCATGAAGCTTGCAGACCGCAGCTCGGTCGCTAAGAGAGCAGAGGAAGTGCTACTAACAGCTGTTGATAGATACGTACTCATTGGTAGGGATACTTTATCAAGGCCCCATGAAAGGAAAGTAAAAAATCTCTATGAGGTGTGCAGAGGTATTACAAATATTTAACAAAAAAAAAAAAAAAAAAACCCACAATCCCCCCAAATATTTAATGTAATTAACATTACAGCAGAGTAATGTAAATAATTATTAATTCAATGCACAGATCAAAAATTTTTAAATATACTCTACCACCACCCCTGCTTTATTTCTAAGGAAACTAAGCCATGTTATATGAAGCTACTTAAGAAGTAATATACATTTTTAAGCAAATTGTTAATCAGATCATTCTTATAATGTCCAAAATTTTGTTGATGTTTAAAAATGGTTGGTAGAGTTTTTTGATACAGGGCTCACTGTTGGGGATGATCTGATATAGGGAAGTGCCTTGAACTTTTCCAATGAATTCTTTGAAACAGATAGCCATGGAATAATGTGTAGTCTCAATAGAGAATTCCTCTTCCCACCAAGGATATTGCTCATGATGTTAAATCTTCAATCCCTGATGAGCAGTAATAATTACAACATTTTATTTATTTATTTATTTATTTTAAATGTTTATTTATTTTTGAGAAAGAGAGAGAAAGAAACAGTGAAGAAATGGGTAAAAGATATGAACAGACACTTTTCCAAAGAGGATACCCAGATGGCTAACAGACATATGAAAGGATGTTCAACATCACTCATTATCAGGGAAATACAAATCAAAACCACAATGAGATACCACCTCACACCTATCAGAATGGCTAAAATTAACAGCTCAAGAAACAACAGATGTTGGTGAAGATGTAGAGAAAGAGGAACACTTTTGCACTGCTGCTGGGAATGCAAACTGGTTCAGCCACTCTGGAGAACAATATGGAGGTTCCTCAAAAAATTAAAAATAGGGGCCTCTGGGTGGCTCAGTTGGTTAACATCTGACTTTAGCTCAGGTCATGATCTCACAAGAGTTCAAACCCCACATCAAGGTCTGTGCTGACAGCTCAGAGCCGGGAGCCTGCTTTGAATTCTATCTCCTTCTCACTCTGCCTCTCCCCCACTTGTGCTCTGTCTCTGTCTCTTTCAAAAATAAGTGATTATTAAAAAATTTTTTTAATTAAAAATAGAATGATTTTGTGATCCAGCAATTGCATTATTAGGTATTTATCCAAAGGATACAAAAATGCTGATTCGAAGGGGCACATCCATGCTCCATGTTTATAGCGGAGCTATCAACAATAGTCAAATTATGGAAAGAACCCAAATGTCCATTGACTGACAAATGGATAAAGAAGATATGGCATATATATACAATGGAATATTAGTCAGTGATCAAAAAGAATGAAATCTTGCCACTTGCAACAACATAGATAAAACTAGAGGGTATTATGCTAAGTGAAATAAGTCAGTCAGTGAAAGACAGATATCATATGATTTCTACTCATATGTAGAATTTGAGAAACACGACAGATGAACATAGGGGAAGGGAAGGAAAAATAAGATAAAAAACAGAGAGGGAGGCAAACCATAAGAGACTCTTAAATACAGAGAACAAACTGAGGTTTCCTGGAGGGGTGTTGGGTGGAGGGATGGGGGAAATGGGTGATGGGCATTAAAGAAGGATCTTTTGGGATGGACGCTGGGTGTTATATTTGGAGATGAATCACTGGGTTCTACTCCTGAAACCAATATTACACCATATGTTAACTAACTAGAATTTAAAATTAAAGAAGAAAAGAATATCTTAAATCTGTTTCACACAGATATTTGAAATAATAAAAATTCTGGAAAATTTCAAATCAAAATTGTGTCTATAAAGCAAGTGAGGATATTCACAAAATGCTATCTGAATTTTTAACAGTTTAATATGAAGTTTTATTATTTTTTGCATTTTTTAAATGCTTTAATTTATATACAGTATATAAATAGCATGTTTCTTTTTTTTAAGACTTTATTTATTTAGGCCCGTGTTAAATTTACAGAATAACTGAGCAGATAGTACCTAGAGTTCAATATATGCACCCTGCCTCCAACTCCATAGTCTCCCTTATTATTAACATCTTGCATTAGTGTAGTATATTTATTATAATTGATGAACCAATATCGATACGTTATCATCAACTATAGTCTTTTATTTATGTTAAAGGTCACTCTTGGTATGGGGCACTTCTGTGGGTTTTGACAAATGCTGTATGACGTGAATCCATCATTACAGTTTCTTAGAGAATAGTTACACCAACCTAACAATCCCCTTAGACATTATTTCCATGAGGCCTTTTTCTCTCCATGGCACTTCATCTCCTAGAGTTATTTTGTTATTATTATTCTTAGTATCATCATCATCATCATCATCATCATTATTCAAATCCAAGTTGGTTAACATATAGTGTAATAATGATTTCAGAAGTAGAATTTAGTGATTCATCACTTACATATAACACACAGTGCTGATCCCAGTTGAGTGCTCCTTAATTCACACCAATGGCACATCACATTAATTCACATCACAAAAATGGCAAGATTTCATTCTTTTTCATCTCTGAGTTGTATTCCATTGTGTATATATACCACATCTTTTTTATTCATTCATCTGTGATGGAGATTTGGGCTCTTTCCATAATTTGATTATTGTTGATAGTGCTGCTATAAACATGGGGGTGCATATTCCCCTTTGAATCAGCATTTTTGTATCCTTTGGATAAATACCTAATAGTGTAATTGCTGGGTCATAGGGACCTCCATACTGTTTTCCAGAGCGGCTGCACCAGTTTGCTTTCCCACAATGAGATACCACCTCACACCTGTCAGATTTAAGGTATCCTTTTCATTATTTTGCTCACTGACATTGTAGAATTTATTAGATCAATGAGCTTTGCCCGCATATGATTTCCATTCTGATCAAATGTATTTAGTATTTTCAACTTTTCACACTACAGCTCTGAGCCCCATTTATTCACAACCTCTGACTGCTATTCATATTTTTTGTTATGATAATCAAATTGTTTTTCACTGCAGAAACAGAAATCATTTACTTTATTTTGTACTTTTCTTGCATAGTAAAGAAAAGTAGTAAAGAAACATTCTGGGCTGTTCTGAGTTGGGCCCTATAGCAGATGTTCTGGGCTGCAATTCATTATTTGTTTCATTTCTTATTTGTTCCCATGGACTGTATTTGATTGACTGGTGCTCCCCAGACTTCATATCCATCCAGAACCTAGGAAGATGAGCTTACTTGGAAGTGAGGTCTTCACAGGTGTATTTAGTTAAGATGTAGTCATGCTGGTGTCCTTACAAGAAGGAGGCTTTGTGATTCCTCGAAGGGTCAGGGACTGGCAGGGACTCCGGTAATTTTGTTCTCTTGTATCCAGGATGGCCTGGGATGCTGCTGAGGAGGCAGCTCCATCCCCGGGTCCCAGTGTGATTTCAACTGACCCCCTAACCCGTCCCGGGGAAGGGCTGCTGACGATTCCAGTTCTGGGGTGGGTAGGGGGAGTTCACAAGGTCAGGTGCAGGCCCTGCCCTGCTTCTCCTGCTTCTTCTTGGGACTTGCTCCATCTGTCTGCCTCTGTGAGTAAGCGAGCTTTGGTGTCCATGTCTGGACTGAGCTGGTGACCTCCCAATTGTGGGGGTCACCACTCAGGAACTGCATCATGTGACTGAATTCACCAGGGTCTGGCCTGCCTCTCTGAATTTGCTTCACACTCATCTAGAGTCTCTTGAGAGCCCATGGGAAGGACCTAGCATGTGCTGAGCTCTTCCTAGCCACGGGTCAGTCCATCAGATGGGCCAGCTCCCCACATCCACATAATAACACTGTGAGTTGTCTGATTCAAAAAGGGAATAAACCAGTCAGGGACAGATGGACCTAAGTGTCCAGCTGGTAGAGGCAGATCTTGGCTACTAACCAAGATGCCTGGCCATACTAGCTATGGTAGATTGTAGTTAAGAAGACTAAACCATATTTCCCTCCTTCCCTACCTACAATCACTGGGGAACACAGGCACCCCATCAACAGAAACCTTACTGCAGCAAATGTTAAAACGTTTATCTGCTCGGAAGAAACTTGAAGTGGCTTCTACCACACCAGCTAACAGAATCCTTGCATCCAGAGCTGTGTCGTATAGACCTAGAAATTTCTCTCTAGATCAAACAAGGATGCAGGGCATCTCTGCAGTTTGGCTTGTAATCATGAAAAACTGCAAACACTTAAGTGTCCATCAATCAGGAACTAGCTATTTACATTATAGGTGTTCCTTACACTGGTATGTTTTTTGACATCCTGTTCTTTTGTTAAACAGTTTTTTTGAGATATACATACCATAAAATTTAAAGTGTGCAATCTGATAGTTTTTAGGATAATCACAAAGCTGTGCGACCATCACCACAATCTAACTTTAGAACATTTGGGGGGCACCCGGGTGGCTCAGAAGGTTGAGCATCAGACTCTTGATTTTGGCTCAGGTCATGTTCCCAGGGTTGTGGGATCGAGCCCCATGTGGGGCTGAGTGTGGAGCCTGCTTCAGTCTCTCTCTCTCTCTCTCTCTCCCTCTGCCTTGTCCTCATTCATACACACTCTCTCTAAATAAATAATAAAATAAAATGAGAATAATTATAGTTTTTAAAAAAAGAATATTTTTATTACCCCAGAAAAGATTCCCATACATAATAAGGTCTTTTGGAGACATTTTTTAAAAAAATGAGGTAGTTCTCTATGTATATAAATGAAAATATATTCATAGTGGGCAAAAGGTGAAGAAAGCACGTTGCAGAAATATATGACATATTATCCAGGGGTGCCTGGGTGGCTCAGTCAGTGAAACGTGCCACTCTTGGTTTTGGCTCCGGTCATGATCTCATGGTTCATGAGTTCGAGCTCCACACTGGGCTCTGCGCTGACAGCAGAGAACCTGCTTGGAATTCTCTCTCTCCATCTTGCTCTCTGCCCCACTCCTGCACAAATACTCTCTCCCTCTCTTTTTCTCTCAAAATAAATAAATAAATGTTTTAATTTACTTACATTCTTTTTAAAGTTATTATTTATTTTGAGAGAGAGAGAGAGAGCATGTAAGCAGGGGAGAGGCAGAGAGAGAAGGCGAGAGAGAGAATCCCAAGAAGGCTCTGCACTGTTAGAGCAGAGCCCCGCATGGTGGGGCTCAATCTCAAGAACTGTGAGATCACGACCTGAGCCAAAACCAAAAGTCAGACACTCAACTGACTGAGCCAATCAGGTGTCCCAATAAATAAACATGTTTTGACCGTCCCCTGCTCATGCTGTCTCTCTGTCAAAAATAAATAAAACAGTAAAAATAAATAAATACGTAAGTAAATATCTATATATTTTTTAGAAATACAATTTTTTAATGTTTATTTTTGAGTGAGAGAGAGCGAACATGAGTGGGGGAGGGGCGGAGAGAGAGACACACGCAGAATTTGAAGCAAGCTCTGGGCTCTGACCTGTCAGCACAGAGCTTCACGTGGGGCTTGAACTCACAAACCTAACCTTGAAATCATGACCTGAGCTGAAGTTGGACGCTCAACCGACTTGAGCCGCCCAGGGGCCCCGATGCTATATTTTTATATAATTTTTTACATCAATGACATGTTTAGAAAGAAATAATAACCAAGAATGACATAAGCAATGGAGATGTCCGTTGATAAAGAAGTGCTCAAGAGAAGCTACTGCTGATAAATTTGAAGGTAAAAGAAACGATTTTTGTGTCTAACCTCATCTTCCATTAGATGGCGCCATTGTCAAATGTCTGTAGTTTGCGATGGGCGGGGGAAGGACAGGTAGCATCCATTAACTGTCCCTGCCTGTAACCACTTGGCTTTTGTTATTGCTTGCTTTTCTTTTAAATCACGGGGGGGGAGGAACAAGTTAAAGCCCTACTATTTCAAGCCAGTGGGGTCAATGAAATGAATGCTTACTAAAGGAATTTAGCCATTAGAAGAAAAATACAGTCAGACGCATGTGAAGACTGACAATTAGGAACGAGCTACTTTCCCTCCATCCTGTAAAAAATTCACCACTGATATCCTGATTATCAGAAGTGCAAAGTGCTGTTTGCTACTTTGGAATTTTCGGTAAATCTGGGCAGACCGGGGATTCCTACTCTTTCAACCATCAACAACCCCTCTATTATTTTTTTTTAATATTTTTATTTATTTCTAGGAGAGAGAGAGAGAGAGACAGCGTGAGCAGGGGAGGGTCAGAGAGAGAGGGAGATACAGACTCTGAAATAGGCTCCAGGCTCTGAGCTGGCAGTCAGCACAGAGCCCGACGCGGGGCTCGAACCCACGAGCCGCGAGATCATGACCTAAGCGAAAGTCGAACGCTTAACCGACTAAGCCACCCAGGCGCCCCCCGCCATTATTTTTATTCCACAAATCTCATTATTAGGATAATTTTATCCCAGATGGCATTAGCTAAATGTTAATGATTTTTCTGTTTTGTATGTATATGTGTATGGAGTTGATTGATTAAAGTTTCTAATGGACAAGGGACAACCTTGCTAAGATGATATAACTCCAGCTAAAAACAGGACAAACTTGAACTGGGTGGGTAGGAACAAGGGCCCTGGGGTCAGCCCCTGACCAGCCATGGAACTATGGGTGAGTTACTGTTAGCTGCACTGACATAGGACCGGGCCATAGTGCATATAAAATCACTTAGTATACTCTGATAAAGGTCAGTTACTATTACTGGGTTTTTCTTCAGCGTGTGTCACCTCATCCACAGGCAGCCCCTTCGAATCTCTTTCTCTGACCCACCTGCTGCTCACCCTGAGAGTACCCATGCTGGGAACCTTTAGTCTGGCTTTACCTTTAGGCTAACAATGAGACTGCCCATGAGAGCGTCTCTCCCCTGTTCAAAACGCTCAAATCACCCTGTTTATATAGTTGGTGAGCTAAACAACAGGACTCTTAGGTTTATAGGTTTACAAATTATCACTGAAGCACCCAGTGTTTGGGGGTGGTTTTTGTGAAATCCTCTGGGAGAGGGACCAGGGAAGTAAAGAGGACAGAGTAGAAGGTTGATGAGTCCTTTTCATTCAGGAAAAGAACTGATCTCAGATGGTGAATTAAAAGAACAGATTATCATAATTTTGACCGTTGGTCAGAACTTGGTACTTGGATGGCTTGAAGCCAGACCTACCAGCAGGTGGTTTTGTGTTTACCATGAGGAGAGCCACTATGCTAGTTTTAGAAAGGTATATTCTCTCACTGGTTACAGAATACAATTCTATAGGCAAACTGCACAGATACCAGAAAGTTAATTTTATTGGAGGAAGTGAAAAAGTTTCTCTCCCATAGAAGGAACTGAGGAAGAGTTTTTCTTTTTGTTCTTGCTGCTGCTGCTGGGGTGTGTGTGTGTGTGTGTGCGTGTGTGTGTGTGTGTGTGGTGGCAAGCGGGTATGGACTATATTTTCGGTTCTTAAGATGGTATTTTTTAAATGCATACTCATTTTCTTAGCCTTGGTTCTGGCCTGTGCAGGGCATTCAGTGCCCACCCAGCCCATAAGAACTGAATTGCTGGGCAGCAATTAGCAAGGGGTGGGGTGGAGGTATTTTAGTGTTTGGAGGACCCAGAAAGCAGAGACCTGCTCCTCCAAACTTGCAGATTTACCTTGTGGTTTCCGACCACAAGGGCTTGCCTTCTGCAGGCCCTACGGCCCAGGAAAACAAAGCTATAACAACTGTTTCAACTTCTACCCTGGTGGCATCTATGGGTTCCTGAGCTGTTGGTCGTTTTTATAGTTGTGTTTTGCCAGAAGTGAAAGTGGGGAAGGAGTAGAGAGGGTGTGCAGAAGGAAAAGCTTTACTTTTCTTCAAGCAATAATGTTATTCTAGGCACTGTGCTAAATTTACAAAGAAGTATAATTTGCATCCCATAAAATTTACCCTTTAGAATTCACTTCAGGGGAGCCCAGGTGGCTAGCCAGTTAAGTGTTTGACTCGTGATTTTGGCTCAGGTCATGATCTAGCAGCTTAGGGGTTCAAGCCACACATCAGGCTTTCCACTAATAGTTCTGAGCCTGCTTGGGATCCTTTTTCTCTCTCCCTCTCTCTCTGCCTCTCTCTTCTTCTTGCTCTCTCTCTCTCAAAATAAATAAAATAAACTTAGAAAGAAAAAAGAAGTATACAATTCAATGACTTTTATTAAGATTGACAGATAAAATATGGGATGCCCAGTTAAATTTGAATCGCAGATAAACAACAAATTTTTTTAGTGTAAATATATCCCTTGCAATATTTGGGACATTACTTACACTAAAAATATTTGCTACTTATCTGAAATCCAAATCAAAGGTCTTTAGGACTGTCATCTGAGACTCTTTACCTTGCCAAAACAGGACTGTTTTTCCCAAGGAAAATTCTAGTTTTTTTGAAATGTCATTTGTCCTAAGCCTCATTAGTCACTCTTCATCATGCCATGTTCTCTTGCCTCTTATCTTTGCATATGCTGCTCCCTCTGCTTGGAATGCTGTTCCCTAATTCTTTAGCCAGCTAACTCCTCAGTAGAAATGCCTCACCCCTCCTTCCCAGGGGCTTGGACACCTTGCTTTCTGGGCTTCCACAGAACTTGCCACACCATATCGTGGGGGGCAATAAGTAGTGGTAAGAAAAGGCTCTTCTAGGCCCCAACTAGCACTAGCTGTGTGCCCAACCTTGGGGGACCTACTTAAGCTCTCTGACCTTCCACTTCCTCATAGGCAAGTTAGGGAGAATAATAGTATCCGCCTTACAGTGTTTGTGATGATTAGATGTTAACACAAATAAAGCACTTAGAAAATGCTGGCACACAATTAGTGCTCAGTCAATGTTAGCAGCTAAAGAATTAACTTTCTTTAAAAAAAATTTTTTTTAATATTCATTTTATTTTTTGAGAGAGAGAGACAGAGCATGAACAGGGAAGGGGCAGAGAGAGAGGGAGACACAGAATATGAAGCAGGCTCCAGGCTGTCAGAACAGAGCTGAACTCAGGGCTTGAACTCACAAACCTGCGCTTGACCTGAGCTGAAGTCAGGCGCTTAACCTACCGAGCCACCCAGGTGCCCCAAGAGTTAACTTTCTTAAAGCAAGGCCATCTTTCATGCATATCCTCAGATCAAGATGCTTCAGCCATACGTGTCAGATGAATTCTGAATTCAGGGAAGGCTGTTTTCCAGCTACTTGTTTACGCACCAGGCATGCTGTTAAGCACCTTGACATGTAATATTTCAATCAGATCACTCCAAGACTGGGCCCAGGTAGCTAAGGACCAGCATTTCGCCAGTATAGCACGCAGTGTCCTTGAGTGACCCTTTCTGATTGCCTGAGAGCCCTTCCCATCCTTCTGGCCTGCCCTGGCTGGGCCTGGAAAGTGTCTCCACTCTCAATGCTAGGCTAGAGGGTTCTCAGCCTCAGCAGAGCCACATTACCCATGCGATCTGTAAACACTGAGAGATTCAAATAACACACACCACCTTGTCAGACTGCTTGGATGCAAGAAACAAACCAAGCCCCATTGGGGCAGCCAGTCTCCTGCTTCACTTAAAAAATGGTTTCACTTGGGGCACCTGGGTGGCTTAGTTGGTTAAGCGGCCGACTTTCGCTTGGGTCATGATCTCGCGGTTCGTGGGTTCGAGCCCCGCGTCGGGCTCTGTGCTGGCTGCCAGCTCAGAGCCTGGAGCCTGCTTCAGTCTGTGACTCCCTCTCTCTCTGACCCTCCCCTGCTCACGCTGTCTCTCTCTCTCTCCTAGAAATAAATAAAACATTAAAAAAAAAAATGACGTCTCCTTGTTTGAATCTACACATAAATTAAATTTCATTAAAAAAAAAAAAGAAGAAAAAAAAAATGGTTTCACTTTTAAAAAACAAAACCTGGGCCACCTGGGTGGCTCAGTCGGTTGAGCGTCCCACTTTGGCTCAGGTCATGATCTCACAGTTCATGGGTTCAAGCCCCGCGTCAGGATCTGTGCTGACAGCTCAGAACCTGGAGCCTGTTTCAGATTCTGTGTCTCCCCCTCTCTCCTCCTCTCCACTGCTCATGCTCACTCTCTCTCAAAATAAGTAAACATTTAAAAAAAAAGAAAGAAAAATGAAATGAAACTCTCGAGCAAATACTTAAATTTTAGACTAAGTTGTGTAGCAGCTGAGCCCCTCCACTTAAAAATACAGCATCCCTGAAATGTGTAGAGACAGAATGCAGACCTGAGGTTGCCTGGGACATGGGGAGGGATCAGAGATTGACTGAAAATGGGCAAGAGGAAGCTTTTGGAGTGATGGAAATGTTCTAAGACCAGATCATGGTGATGGTTATACAACTCTACATATTTACAAAATATAGCAAATATTTACATAAATATAAATATTGCTGAAACTCGGCAAAAAAAAAAGACATTCAGTTAAATCTGAATTTCAGGCACTGTTTTACCAGCTGTCTCTGGCCCATCTCTCTCCCTCACCAGACCTGTTTTTCTGTCATAAAGGGCTAATCATCCCTGTGCTGTAGGGCTTACATAACAGCACGGGATCATGTGAGGCATGATGTAAGATAACAAAACAGAATAACGGATGTGGCATACATTGAAGAGCTTTGAAGATGGCATGTGGCCACCCAGGTGTGACACAGTGCAGGGCCCTTGGGTCTTCCCGGCACCTGTGTCCCATGCATGCCTTTAAGAGGAGCCGGCTCCCCTTCCCCGGTGCCCTCCGCAGCAGAGGATTTTCGGTGCGGGTTTCCATCTGGCAGAAACCTCCTCTTTCTTCCTCTACCTGCGGTTCTGCACGCGCAGCTTGGAGAGGCACCAGGCCACAGACCAACGCCGGAGCTGGGAATGTGTGTGCAGAGAACCAGAGGAAGGGAAAAGTCCTCCTGCGGACTATCCCTCTCTGGCTTCCTGGTGATTTATCGCTATGGAAACTGAGCTCTTTTCCTCTTTGCTGCTGCTGGTGGGGGGCGCACATTGTTGATGCCATTGCTCAGAGCTCAGAAGTTCCTTCCTCTTTCCTGTTGCAGAAATGCCACAGCAACTTTTGTCCAAGAACTGCGGCTCACACCTGAAGGGCTGGATCTTGGGAAAAACAAGCTCGTTTGATTCCCCAGGGGTGATGGGGGCCTTCTGGGTAAGCGGAGGCCCGAGAACAATGCAGCCTCCGGGGCTGAACTGGGGCCCCGGCTTTCCCCCTTCCTTCAGCTTCCCTAGCTGCGTTTTAAAAATGGGCTCTAGGGCAGTCGCAGGTAGCATTGTGTTAGTGGCAGAGAACTTAAAGTCTTAAGTCCCTTTGTGTGGGCAGAGCCTTTCTAACAAGGGCCGGGTGGATGTGATCATGGGCAGGGCAGGGTCTCTTCCATTGCATGTGCCTACCCACTCGCGGAGCTCCCCCACCCCCCACCCAAGAGAAATCTGTTCTTGAAGGGTAAGGCTGGCAGATGGAGGGCAGATGCGGAGGGGGGCGGGGGAGATGTAAATGCCTGGGTGATTGGTGTTCAGAGAGCAGGCACACTGTGTCATCACTTCCACATTCACGTGAGTTTCAGGGGGTGTCACCTGGGGCTCGGTGAGAGCTGGCTCTGCTGGGGTGGGCCCAGTGCTCAGGCCATTGGCTCAGGGCACCCTGGGCCTGATATCACACCCAGGTCCTTGATGGGAGGACACTGGGCAAACGATGAGTGGGGACCCCAGAGACAGTGAAGGAGGCTTCCTGACCAGGAAGGAGTTCTTGAGACACTGTCAGACTCAGCAGGCCCGTCTCTGACTGCCCAGGTAAGCCATGGCCAACCTCAGGGACCGTCTCTGCAAGCTAGCCTAAGGAATGGGTCTTTGGCCTCATCTATGGGGGAAGAGGGGATTAAGGACACCTTACATTTATCCCTTCATTGTTCCAGAGCTCCACATGAGGATCATTTTCTGGTGCAACTGATCATGGAATTATCTGGGAGGGAGACATTCCACTTAGGAGCTGGGGCATTTCAGTGTATCTCTAGAATAATGTTCAAAACCTTGTCTTTACCTCCTCGAACATCCATGCTCTTTCCTCGGTCTCAAAATGTTTCTGTTCACTTTCCACCTAGGATGTCCCATTATTTGGAACATGTTTGTTCCTTGCCACCCTGAGAGAAGATTTCCAAGTTTTTTCCAGGTTCTAAGTAGCAGTGTGAATATTCATGTTTTATTTTTGTCAGTGGAGTGGCCTGAACTCCTAGATCCCAGGAGGGCCCCAGCGTGAGGGAGAAGCAGATAGTGACAGACGTGGTCTTGCCAAATGCCTTCAGAGCAGCTCAGATCACCTCTTCCTTTCAGTACAAGAAAATGAGCCTCTTGGAGGAGAGTGTTCGTGTTCTCCCTGATTTGCTCTGTGCCCTTGGGACCAGCAGAAACGCAGGACTCTCAGGGCAGCTGGGTGGCTCAGTCAGCTAACCGTCCAACTCTTGGTTTCAGCTCAAGTCATGATCTCGAGGTTTCGTGGGTTCAAACCCTGAGCAGAGCCTGCTTGGGATTCTCTCTTTCTCTGCCCCTCCCCCACTCACACTGTCTCTGTCCCTCTGAAAAGAAATAATTAAACTTAAAAAAAAAAAGAAGAAGAAGAAGAAATGGAAGACTTTCACGTAATGCTCAGCTTCCCCATCACCACCTGAGTAAGAGGAGAACTAGAGAGTTGAAGGCCAAAGAGACCGCTGAATGTGGATCAGAGAGCAGCCAACCAGAAGCTGAATCCTTCAGTGATAGGGAACTGGTCCATTTTTTAGAAAACAGAGATTTTGATTGAGATAATAGTGGATTCACATGCATTTGTAACAAAACATATAGGGAAAACCCTGTACACTTTTCACCTTGTTCCTCCCAATTGGTAACATTTTGCAAAACTACAATATAATATCACAAGCAGGGCATGGACGTTGACGCCACCCATGATCTTATTTAATCTCCCCATTTTCGCCTGTATTTTGTGTCTGTGTATGTCAGATTCTGTGCAGCTTGGTCACTCATGTAGCCTTCTGGATCTGCCGCCACAGTCCAGATACAGATGCAGATACCGATGCGCTTCCCGCCCCACCCCCATCCGCAGCCTCGGGAAGCCATCTGCCCTCCGTTCACAACATTTTGTTATTTTATTTATTTATTTAAAAATTTTTTGTTACTTTAGAAATGTCAGAGGTAGAATCACATTTTAGGGGATTGGCTTTTCTCGCCCAGCACATTTTCCTGGAGATTTGCTCAGTCTGTTGTTAATAGTTTATTCCTTTTTATTGCTGAGAGATATTCCATAGTGTAGATATACCACTGTTTAACCATTCACCCATTGGAGGAACTCTGGGCTGATTGCAGCTTTTTTGGAAAAGCTGGAACTATAAATAAAGCTGCTGTGAACATTAATGTACAGATATTTGTGTGAACACATGCTTTTTTTGAGAGAGAGAGAGAGAGAAAACCAACAGGGGAGAGACAGAGAGAGAGGAAGAGAGAATTCCATGCCCAGGCTCCATGCCCAGCGAGGAGCTTGATGCAGGGCTCTATCTCACAACTATGAGATCATGACCTGAGCTGAAATCAAGAGTCAGACACTTAATTGACCGAGCTATCCAGGTGTCTTAACATGTTTTTTATTTCTCTAGACAAATGATGTCTTTTGAAACAGCTCTCATTAGATCTCATGGTTCATGAGATGGAGCTTGAGATTCTCTGTCTTCCTCTCTCTCTGCCCCTCCCCAGCTCATGTGTGTTCTCTCTCTCTCTCAAAAAAAAAAAAAAAAAAGCAGTAAAAAAAAAAAGAGTAAACAGCTCTAATTAAAGCAGATCATTGAGGTGTGATGGATCCATTTAGAAAGCCCAACATGTTCTCACATTCTCAGTATTAGAAGTGTTTACACAGGCTCTCAACTTGGTCCTAAATCACATGAACCCCACGTCTGTCTATTAGCACTGTTTCCTGTGCATATTCTCATACCCCAACTTGGCTGCCTTTTTTATTTGTATGCATCTATTTATTTTAATTTTGTTTAATCAGGTAATGAAGCTCTAAAGAAACAGGAAACATCAAGACAGTTGTATAGAACAAATTGAAGGATTACATCCTAGAATAACCTTGGTAAATATTTCATGCTCTGTGTTCTTCACCTTTTTCAGACTCTAACCCCTTTGGTCTTTGTTCAAAGCCAAAGATTTTCCTATTGTGGGGCATTTCAAGAAGCCCTGAAATGTTTTTTTTCTTCTTCTTCTTTTTTAATTAAAAAAAAATTTTTTTAACATTTATTTTTGAGAGAGAGAGAGACAGAGCATGAACAGGGAAGGAGCAGATACAGAGAGGGAGACACAGAATCCAAAACAGGCTCCAGGTTCTGAGCTGTCAGCACAAAGCCCGGCACAGGGCTTGAACCCATGAACCGTGAGATCATGACCTGAGCCAAAATCGGATGCTTAACCAGCTGAACCACCCAGGCGCCCCTGAAATGTTGTTTTTCCTAAGGCATTTGTGCAAGGAGTTCAGGCCTTGGAGTCAGACATCCAACACTCCAACAGACTTTACCACTTAAACTGGCTGTGGCACCTTGGGCAAGTGTACTAACCTCTCTCAGAGTCTTGTTTTTCTCCTGAAAAAACTTCAAGTCAATTAACAGAAACCCTTCTCCAAGTCAATTTAAAATAATGCAGGGCTGGGGCACCTGGGTGGCTTGGTTGGTTAAGCGTCCGACTTCAGCTCAGGTCATGATCTCACAATTCCTGAGTCTGAGCCCCACATCAGGCTCTGTGCTGACAGCTCATAGCCTGGAGCCTGCTTCAGATTCTGTGTCTTCCTCTCTCCCTGCCCCTCCCCCACTCACTCTCTCTCTCAAAGACAAACATTAAAAAATAAAAATTAAAATAATGCAGGGCTTCACTGAAGGTTGTTTGAAGGGGACTTTCTATCAGTCTTGCTCTGTCTCCCTCACTCTCAGATGGGCTCCTCTCTTCTTGAGTTCTGTGTGTCACATCCGGGACTTTTGTCATTCTGCCCCCCTTGCTGGCACCACATGAGACTATGAGCTCTTTGGCTACATTTTGTTTTGCTTTTTGTTTTGGTTCCCGTCCTGCTTGCTGTCCGAGTGGTCAGACAGGTCTGCTCAAGTTTCTGCAACGGGGACACAGATACATGTTCATTACTCCGGGAACAACTTCATGGCCCTTCTCAGCATCGAGCCAGAACTGTGATACCAGCACACAAGCCACAGAGGCCACTTAATCACCTTTGCAATGACAAAAACTTCCTTCTTTCCTTTGTCTTTAACCCTGGCAATCAGCAGGTACACTGCTCTGACCCACTGGGCATTGGTTTTGACAAATATTTTCCTTCTTAATAGCTTATTTATCAGTAAGATGAAGAGATGTTCAACATGTACACTTTTCCCCTAGAGAGAGTCCCTGGGGGAACTGGCTTGCACACTTGCCCTCTTGCTGGAGGCTGTGTTTGCCCCACATCAGCCCGCAGGATGCTCCACAGCCCTCTAGAAACATCTCCCTTCCTCCCTCAGCTATCTTTAAAAACCTTCACAGGGGTGCCTGGGTGGCTTAATCAGTTGAGCATCTGACCTGGGCTCAGGTCGTGATCTCACGATTGGTGGCAGCTCAGTGCTTGGAGGCTGCTTCAATGGTCTCTGGGAACTAAGATCAGAAGTGTAATTTTTTTTCTTTAAATGTTTGTTTATTCTTGAGGGAGAGTGACAGAGTATGAACAAGGGAGGGGCAGAGAGAGAAAGACACAGAATCTGAAGCAGGCTCCAGGCTCTGAGCTTCAACACAGAGCCTGGCACAGGGCTCAAACCCATGAACTGTGAGATCGTGACCTGAGCCAAAGTCGGCCGCTTGACTGACTGAGGCACCCACGTGTTCCTGATGAAAAACTCTTCTGATTTAATTGTCCCACAAATCACAGATTGCACGTACTTCTCCACAAGGGCTCCAGGACAGACCTGGTTAGATGTCTCGCCGAAATCCAGGAGCCCTGTACCTAACAGGTTTTTATGGTTTTGACAATCTAGTAACCCTGACAACAAAAGAAACCAGGTGTGACTGTCATGACTTTTAGAAGAGCCTTGCAGGTGTCTGGGCATTTCCAGCTCTTGCCTGGAGGCCGCAAGTGCCCTCTGCCGACACTTGTAAGAGTTCTGATGTGATCTGCACCCATCTGTTCTCAGTCCTTGCACTGGGCCCTCCTCCTGTACTGCCTGCTTCATGACGCAGGCCAGGTCTAGCCCTTAACACCTACCCTGACCCTTCCTGGGCATGACCCTCACAGGCGGCTCTATCAGGCCTGGCCCAGTCTCCTCAGCCTCCACCGTTCCCTAAACCCTGAACAGCTGAGGTCTGAGCCCTCTCCATAATTTCGTTTGTTTGTTTCAACGAAGACTTTATTGAAGCTCTATACACTTCTTTTTTTTTTTTATGTTTTTATTTATTTCTGAGAGGGAGAGAGACAGCGTGAGCAGGGGAGGGTCAAAGAGAGAGGGAGACACAGAATCTGAAACAGGCTCCAGGCTCTGAGCTGGCTGTCAGCACAGAGCCTGACACGGGGCTCGAACCCACGAACCACGAGATCATGACCTGAGCCGAAGTCGGACACTTCACTGACTGAGCCACCCAGGCGCCCCTGAAGCTCTATACACTTCTTTATTGAGGTGTGAGCCATCTTAACTCGCTAGGAAAAGATTGTAGGGGATGCATAGACACACGTGAAGTTTTTACATACCTAATAAATATTCTGCTGGAGTTTTACAGAGGGTGGATATCAAGGCTCCTGTGATCTCTGATTTTAGGATACTCTATCTCCCCCACCTTTTAAACTCGGGACATTTTAGGGGGTTTCAGGTTAGATACTGGAAGAGAACAAGGTTGCCTTCACACTTCCAATACTTGGAGGCCCAGCCCAGGAATAGCACAGACCTGCCAGGCCAAAACGGTGGAGAGAAGAAGCTTCTAAGAGGCAATATATTAGCAGGAGCTCCTAGTTCCTCTCAAGGCAGGCAATGGAGGGACTGGCTGACAAATGAGAAGAGAACATCCTTTCGGTTCAGGCTCACACAGTCCCGGCTTTTGCTTTCTCCGCAGCTCCGCCAACCAGGTTTCCTGTTCAAGTTGAGGTGATGGTTGATCATGAGAAGTTGACCTACCCTTCTGCCAGCCCCAAGAGAAAGGACCAAGCGCTACACACAAGCTGGACTGAGAGCCACCCTGGTTGGTAATGTTTTAAATATTTTCAAGTATTTTTCTCTCTTAAATCCCCAATGCCTATGTATGCCAGAGGACAAACTGTAAAGAGATGGTATCAGCCAACATTCCTACCTCGTACTTCTCTTACTCTCTATGTTTTCTGCTACTTCTCCTCAGTCTCTAATAGTAAAATATTAGGAGAAGGATGGATTTCTAGAGTCTAAGGCAGTAGGCTTAAGAAGACAGTTTGGAGAAATGGCTGCCACCTTTTCCTGGGCAAAGTAAGGCTCTGGCACTCATAGAGGTGGGAATCTCCAGGAACTGATGGGGTGATATGAGGGATGGGGGATACCATGCCTGCTGGAAAGTCCCCCAAAAGAGGAGACTACGCTCTATTAAAACATGCCTTTAAGTTATAGACAGTGGGCTTCAAAATAATCCCTGCACACAGGGAATACCTCCTGATTCCCTGGGCAGGGAAGGGAAAGTGCCCAGACCTTCCCCCTGATAGTGAGGGGCTCAAAGCTGGGTACATGAAGAAACTTGGGGCTCAGTTACAATCTCAGCTTCATTGCCAATAAAGGGCTTGTCGGGGTTGAGCAGAGAACCTAATCAGTGTTTGTCAGACTGCTTTTTGAGTACATTTAGTATTTGCTCAACAGCCAACTTAAAAACAAACCTCTGGATCAAAACCTGATGATAAGCTGGAAACTGCCTGTACTTTAAACCAAAGTCACTCTTTGTATCTAAAATTCGTCCTACTGATCTTGAGATGTATCATGACCATTCCCAANAAGAAGTTGTTCCTGGCAGGGTAATTTTTTCCTTCAACTTACGATAAACCAATCAAGGTTTCCTCTTATTTTAGCGAAGTTTATTTTGTCCTGAATAGAAAGGATAGCGAAAAGGAGAGTGAAGACAAAAATGTATTCCCTTATTATTGTTATTGTTACCACCGCTGCCTGGATGGTATTTAGGGTGGTCACCCTCTAATGGATGTACTTTTGGGTTTGACAAAGGCATCTACGACATCATCACAAGGAAGCCTCATGTCCTCATGGACGTGTGTGGGATACATGAGGGCAGAGGAAGGGGACTTGTAGCTTGCTGAACATTTATATCAAAAGAATTTTGATTAAGAGCAGCCTGGGACAAATCTCCCGTCAAGTGCCATAGGGCTGTATCTTCATTCACCTACTGAATATTTTTGTTAATGACTTGGATGAGAATCCTGCTGACCTTCTCATAAAATCTGTGGATGATTCAGGGGCGCCGGGGTGGCTCAGTGGGTTGAGCGTCTGACTCTTGATTTCGGCTCAGGTTGCGATTGGGATCAAGCCCTGCTTGGGATTCTCTCTGCGGATGATTCCAAACTGGGAAGAAGTCAGAGGATAAAATCAGTTGTCAAGGAGATGGATAAAGGCACTGGTTGTAGAAGTAGATATCGTTTTTCCACTTTAGACTGATGGGGGAAAATCAGAGAGTCATATCCAGGGAAGGCCACTTCTCACTTTCTGTCTTCTGGGGGGAGCTTCTCCTAGCATGCCTGACTCTGTTGAATAATCTATTGATAAATCAGCCTCCAAACCCCTCGAGGGCAGGGCCAGGACTTCATCTTTCCTGGTGTGTAGCAGGGTGCCTGCTAGGGAAGAGGCCATCCCTCTGCAGGCACATCTTTGCTGTTTGATTAAATGGGGACTCCTAACGAGTCCCCTCCTGCCCTCCTGGTCCTGGGCCAGGCCTGGAGCAGAGCATTTCTGACACAGCCTCCCATCTGCAGCCCCACTTAGTGCCTGTTTTCCCTCAAGTCCCCTCAATAACCTGAGAAAGAAATACATGGGGAACTGTAGTGCTTCGGCCCCCTGAACGTTCTAGTGTTTTTGCACCTGATTCCACTTTGGTATAAGCGTTCCTGAAAAAGGGGGGTCCTGAGTGACAGTTGTCAGATAAAATACAGGATACAGATAACGTACGTCTGAATTTCAGATAAACCAAATCATTTTCTGGTCTGTCCTATGCAATATGTGGGATGTACTTCTATTACAAAATGACTTAGTGCTCTTGTGAACTTCAGTTGTAAGTGGGGATCAGGCGTTTTTATTTGCTAAATCGGATCAGCCCTACCAAGGCGGCTCAGAGGTCATTGTCAGGGGCTTCTCAGGACACCTGGCCCAGCTCACTTCTAACCCAAACCACCGCTCACACAAGAGCATGCAGACCCTTCAAACCACCACACACACACACACACACACACACACACACACACACACACACACGCTTCTTCCTATACTTTTGTGGGCTCCTCAGGCCCTGGTCTCCTCCACTGGGGCTTTGGGTCTGCCCTCCCTTCAGTGCTGTATCTTGCCTCAATGGGCTAGGGGCTGACGCCGGTTTTCTATCAGCCCCCACGTAGTCTAGATCAGCCTGAGGCCAGCCATGGAGACCAAATCCGCTGCTGTGGCCCAGTGGCTCACACAGCGGCACCTAGGTAGCTCAGTCCATCAAGCATCTGACTTTGGCTCAGGTCATGATCTCACGATTTGTGAGTTTGAACCCCAGGTCAGGCTCTGTGCTGACAGCCCAGAGCCTCAAGTGTCTCCCTCTCTATCTGCCGTTCCCCTGCTCACACTCTCCCTCTGAAATAAGTAAACATTAAATAAAACTTTGTAAAAAAATAACAGTTTATGGAGGTGTATTTCACACACCATAACGTTTAACTGTTTATAGTGTACAATTCAATGGTCTTTAGTCTATTGACAGAATTGTGCAGCTATTATCACACTCAACTTTTAGAACTTACTGTTTTAAGTAGGCTTCATGCCCAGCCTAGAGTCCACTGTGGGGCTTGAACTCACAACCCTGAGCTCAAGACCTGAGCTGAGATCAAGAGTTGGAAACTTAACCAACTGAGCCACCCAGGTGCCCCATTTTTCAGAACTTTTTAATCACCCCAACGAAGAACCCTCATACCCATTCATAGTCACTCTTTCCCTTAACTCCCCCAGCCTTAGGAAACTACTAAGCTGTTTCTCTCTATATATTGATTTGCCTACTTTGGACATATCATATAAATAAGAATCATATACATGTGGCCTTTCATGTTTCACTTAGCATGACGTTTTCAAGGTTTATCCACAGTGTAGCAGGTATCAATCCTTCATTCTTTTTCCTGCCAAATAATATTCTATTGCATGGATACAACACATTTTATTTACCCATTCATCAGTTGATAGCCATTTGAGTTCCTCTGCTTTTTGGGTATTATTTGTAATGCTGCTATAAACCTCTGCATACAAGTATTTGTGTAAACATGTTTTCATTTCCTTTGGGTATAAATACCTAAGAATGCAATTGCTGCTGGGTTATATGGCCAACTCTAGATTTTAAACTTCCCAAAGTGGCTGCATCTTTTTACAATCCCACCAGCAATGTCCATCCACACCAACATTTATTATTGTCTTTCTTTTTTTAATTTTGGTTTTATTTTATTTTTTTTAATTAAATGTTAATTGGGGCACCTGGGTGGCTCAGTCGGTTAAGTGTCCAACTCTTAATTTCGGCTCAGGTCATGACCTCAGGGTTTGTGAGATCAAGTCCCGTGTTGGGTTCTGCTTTCACAATGTGGAGCCTTGCTTGGGATTCCCTATCTCTCTCTGCTCCTCCCTTAACCCCTATCTCTTTCCACCCCCACTCTTCCTTCCCTACCCCACTCCTAGCTTCTCAGAAAAAGAACTTCCTGAGATTTATTATAGCAAGCAGTTTTTACTTCCTGTGGCTAATGAATTGCTGTGTTACAGATCTGTGTGATTGCCCTGGTATTCAAAGGCAGAAGCACAGAATGTAGAAACCATTCTGTTATTCATTTTACCAAGAAGAAGAAGGAAGCAGTGCTGTAAGAAGAAATATAGTTTCTTAATTAGTTACCAAGCAGATATGTGAGGGCTACACACATATAAAAAGCCATGCATCTGATGTTTTTTTTAACATTTATTTGAGAGAGAGAGAGAGTCTGTAAGCAGGAGAGGGGCAGAGGAAGAGGGGAACAGAGGATCGGAAGCAGGCTCCGTGCTGACAGCAGAGAGCTCGATGTGGGGCTCGAACTCATGAACCCTGAGATCATGACTGGAGCCAAAGTCTGATGCTTAACCGACTGAGCCACCCAGGTGCCCCTTAACTGGTAATTTTTTAAAAACTGAACTAGGAAACTTTCCATTTATATATTTTTAATTTTTAATAAGACATTCAGACTTCACAAATAAAGAATAAGGAGCATGATCATCTTTTCAATGGATAAAATAAATGAGGGCGAATATACACTCCAGTTTTTACATAATAGCCCCAGTGGGGGGGAGAGGGGAGGAAGAGCTAGAGAGAACTAGAAAGAGTGGTTCCCACAGAAGGAGAGGGAGAGGGAGACAGGCCCAGAGAGAGCGGGGGTGGGGAGGCTCTCCTGTGAAGGATCAGCCTCTTACTGACTTGGCTCCCAGGATCTCAGCACAAGTCACCCTGTACTATTGTCCTGGCCGGAGTGGGGTGGGTACGACAGACAGTCTTTCCAAACGATTTCCAGCACCTGAGACACAGCTTTTTATTTTAGACTTTCATTTCATAATTTGATTTTTAATAGGTAACACATTTACATGACTTCAAAACTAAAAAAGACACAAGGTTTATAAAGAAAAGCACACTGGAAGCTACAAAAACATTGCTGTTTGTGAAGAGGTGTGTCGTGTCCGTGGGCCAGGATACTCGGTAAGTCTAAGATGTCACTTCTCCCCAAGCAGTTTTACAGATTCAATACCATTCCAGCCAAAATCTCAGAAGGCCTTTTTTTAGATAGAAATTGAGAAGTTGATTTTTTTTTAAGTTTATTTATTTATTTTGAGAAAGAGTGAGAGAGAAAGTGCACGCACGTGCACAAATGGGGAAGAGGTAGAGAAAGAGGCAGAGAGAATCGTAAGCAGGCTCTGCACTATCACCGCAGAGCCTGATGCAGGGCTTGAACTCACGAACTGTGAGATCGTGACCTGAGCCCAAGTCAGAGGCTTAACGACTGAGCCACAAAGTTGCCCAGAGAAATTGATTTTAAAATGCACAGGGAAGGACAAAGGGCCTAGAATAGCTCAAATCGAGACAGAGCAGGGATTGGACTCCAGCGCCCTCAACTCAGACCACAAAATCCAGCATTCTTTGATAGCTGAGAGCCAGTGCCTCTGATGAGCACACCTTGCAGGAATGCAGAAGGAGGCTGCTTGCCAGAGGGATGCCACGACCCAGACTGGTGAAGACTGAACCAAACCAGTCTGTGCTAGGATGGGCCCAGCACTGAACTTTCACCGACTTTGCCCCCCATCATGCCATGCATGGCAAAGCACCTTGTGTCCATCGCACTGCGATCTGTATCTCTTTCCACCTTTACCTGTTAGACGGCACTCCCTACCTGCCTCAGCCTCTTTAAAAACTTCCCCCAGCCTTTGTTCAGAGTGCGAGCATGAAGACCTTTCCCCTGTGCTGTCTCCCTTGAACTCCAGCATAAACCCCAATAAAAGGCCTTGTCTGGAACTTCTAGTTTGGCTGCTAGTAAATTTCTGTTCCTTGGAGAGTCCAAGGACCCAGGTTGGTAACAAATGTGGAACAACTAGAACTCTCATACCTCGCTGGCGGCAATGTAGGATAGTATACAGCCACTTTTGGAAAACAGTTGGCAGTTTCTTAAAATGTTAAAACATACATCTACCATATAACTCAGGCATTCTACTCCTGGCTATTTATTTACCCAAGAGAAATCAAAGTGTATGTCTGTACAGGGGCATCTGGGTGACTCAGTCGGTTAAGCTTCTAAGTTTGGCTCAGGTCATGATCTCACGGTTCAGGAGTTTGAGCCCTGCGTCGGGCTCTGTGCTGACAGCTCAGAGCCTGGAGCCTGCTTCAGATTCTGTGTCTCTGTCTCTCTCTGTCCCTTCCATGCTCACGCTCTCTCTTTCTCTGAAAAATAAATAAATATTAAAAATTTTTTTCAATTTTTTTAAATTTCTGAGAGAGAGAGAGAGAGAGAGAGTGAGCAGGGGAGGGTCAGAGAGAGATGGAGACACAGAATCCAAAACAGGCTCCAGGCTCTGAGCTGTCAGCACAGAGCCCGACGCAGGGCTCAAACTCCTGAACCGTGAGATCATGACCTGAGCCAGTCGGACACTTAACCGACTGAGCCACCCAGGTGCCCTCCCCCGCCAAAACTTTTTAAGTGTATGTCCTTACAGAGGCATGTTCATAGCAGTTCTCTATTAGCTCAAAATTGGAAACAACTCAAAATTCATTGATAAATAATGGTTTTTAAAAAAATGATATATTCATGCAATGGAATACTACTCAGCAATAAGAAGAAATTAATAATTGACGATGCTGAAAGAAGATAGAAACATCCACACCCCCCCACACACATAGTACATACTGTATGATTCTGTTTTTATAAAATTCTAAGAATATAAATGCTAAGAGTTCAAGCCCCATGTCAGTCTCTGTGCTGACAGCTCAGAGCCTGGAGCCTGCTTCAGATTCTGTGTCTCCCTCTCTCTGCCCCTCCCCAGCTCGTGCTCTGTCTCTCTCTGTCTCAAAAATAAATAAAGGTTTAAAAAGAATAAAGTATTAATACTTATTTTGGGGCACCTGGCTGGCTCAGTCCTTTAAGTGTCTGACTTCAGCTTGGCTCCTGATCTCACAGTTCATGGGTTTGAGTCCTCTTCAGGCTGTATGCAGAGCCTGCTTCGGATCCTCTGTCTCCCTCTCTCTCTGCCCCTCTCCTGCTCACTCTCTCTCTTTCTCTTTCTCTCTCTCAAAAATAAATAAACATTAAATAAATAAAATAGTAACATTTATCTTGAAATGAAGCTTTATTTTCTCATGGTGTTCTAAATCTATTAGCATTGTATATGAAACAATGACTAAGGTTTAGAAGTTTACTTGGGAACCGGAGGGGGCATTGGGTGGGACATTTATCACCATTGCTTGAAAGTCACCTTGAGAAGCACAGGCTGGTTACAGTATAGAAAAATTGCCTTTTTTACTATTGCTGTTGTTTATTTTTGAGAGAAACAGAGACAGAGTACAAGCTAGGGAGGGACAGAGAGAGAGAGAGAGAGAGAGAGAGAGAGACAGTCCGTAACAGGCTCCAGGCTCTAAGCTGTCAGCACAGAACCCAACGCGGGGTTCAAACCCACAAACCGTGAGATCATGATCTGAGTCAACGCTTAACTGACTGAGCTATCCAGGTGCTCCCAAAAGTTATCTTTGAAGCCAACATTTATTTTAGGACTCATGGTGTAGTGTTTCTTTTTTCTTGCCAAATAGAAATTTGGTAGATGGGTGGGGGTAATTTCCAGTAGGTTGCTAAACAAAAGAGTTTACAATGGGGGAATAGAGGATGCAAAACAACAGAAGAAAAAGAGCTACGTTGCTCTTTCATAGATAGCTTTTATCATAACTTCCATTGCACCATAGGTCAGAGAAAGGAATTGTTTTCTAGCTGGAAGCCATCCCTTCTTGGTATTTGCCCTGCAGCAGAGAAGTCTTTGGTTTCTATTGTTCCAGTTTGAACTTGACTTAGATTTATCTTTCGGCAGTAACAGAGGGAAGTGTTTCAGAAACAACGCTGCCCTCTGACCTCAGTGCAGTAATAGTCTAATTCAGACAATACTGTTAACTTGTCTTCATTCACTCGGTTATCCACTCTATTAATGTTTTTTGATCATCTGCGAGGTACCAGACACTGTCCCTGCCATCATGCGGGGCCAGCCAGCCACGTGACCGAGAACCAGCCATTATTGCACACTGTAGAAAAAGCCTCACCCAGGGAAGACCAGGGGGGTGAGGAATGCAGACAGGGATGCAGAGGAAGGGCATCTCAGTGTGGGAGAGACACAGGAGAATTCTGGAAGAGTGGATACGTAAATTGAGTTATGACACGTGAGTAGGAATAGGCCAGAAAAGGAGAGGGGAAGAGTACTCTAGGGAGGGGTATGGCAAAGATAAAGGTGCAGACACGTGATGTGTTCTGGGAACTATAAATTCTGGCAACCAGAATGTAGGGGAAAGGAAAGAATGGGTGAGAGACCCAGCTGGAGAGGTAAGCAAGGGCTGGATGGTGGAGGATTATAAACTGACTTTCCCTGGAGGGCAGTGGGGAGCTGTTGCAAGATTTCAAGCGGGGGAATGAAAGCACCTGATTTATGTCTTAGAAAGCTCTCCGTGGCCTGATATACTCTGTATGTTTAAAACTACAGGCTGGAGGTGAGCCACCGAAAGGCATGGATACCTCACAGACCTGCCTTCATTCACACTGAAACCAACCGCAGAAGCCAGGGAGAGCCTCCTAGGTCCAGCAAGTTCCAAGCTGAGCTTGCCCCACAGTGGCAGGTCTGTCTGGTGAACCTGCCATTTTCTGGAAAAGTCAGCCCTGTCCCATAGCATGACCAGGAAAGGCAGGAGGTCCAGATTTACACTGTGTGGAGAGGCCCATTGGGTTTGGGGTCAGGAGATGGGGGATGGCTCAGGGAAACTGACAGATCTCGTTGGGATCTCTCCACAGAGGGAAGCCCTTTGGGTAGAGGTTGGAAGGAGGGAAGAACCCTCTCACCCTGCCCTGAGAAGGGGCTCTACACCCAGGTGAGACAGGAGGGTCGGGAGCACTAAGGCAAATGTCATGTGTAACTTTAAAACAAAGAGTCTGCAGTCAGTGGCTGGTCAGGAAGGCCAGTCATTTCCTGAGGGGATATCAGGCCAGCCCATGCTTCATTGTTCCCAGTTTCCAGCAATGGCAGCCATTACCTGACCAGCACCGTGGCCAGTCCCTCTGCCTGGAGTGCCAGAAGTTACAGAGTGGTTTCTCTGCTTTCACAGGGCAGATTTATCAGTGCCACGTGGGAAGTGTCTTCTGCCCCAGGGGCATGGCCCGAAGACAGAACTAACTGCCTCAAGTCTTTGCTCTCAGGATGCAGCTGGAGGGGGCCCAAGAGGGCAAGATGTGGCTGGGAATTCTGCTGGCGCTTACGCTTTGTGAGTTTTTATTCTCTTTCCAACATTCCTTAAACTTCATGATAATCAAAGCTAATGAAAATCAGCATATTTCTTCTGTCTTTTCCAGGTCCAGGCCTTGAAGGACAAGAAAACTGTAAGTTGTAAAGTTTTCTACCTAGCTTCGCTATCTTTTCGGGATTCTTAAAACTCACAACAAATCGCTTGGGCTTCATGTTTATAACAACTGAGAAAAAACAACTGGCATTTTTGGAAGGCTTTTAGAATAAAATGCTTCTTCTAAGCCAAGTTCTAATCAGCATGTTCTAGAAGTCGCATGCATTTTTTTTTCTAGAAACAAGAAGATGCTGTTTGTTACGAATGGGGAAGTGATTTTAAAAAAAGGAATGATTTCATAATTTGGTTTTTGTTGTTTTACCATAAATTTCTTATTTTTTATTCTCCCTTATCCCCCATTGGTTTTGTTCACAAATGAGGTATCATCAATTTGTTAGATTCATGAAGACAGAACATAAATTGTTATGACTTTTCCTTCTAAATGATCTAAAACGGGTATTGGACTTTGCTTCCCATCGAGCTGTGAAGCTATGATAACGTGTGTAATGTTTTGTGCTTGCGCCCAGGAAGGGGGGCGTCTGCCTATCTTTAAAGACTGGTTTAGGGGCGCCTGGGTGGCTTAGTCGGTTAAGAGTCCGACTTTCGCTTAGGTCATGATCTCGCGGTTCGTGGGTTCGAGCCCCGCGTCGGGCTCTGTGCTGACCGCCAGCTCAGAGCCTGGAGCCTGTTTCGGTCTGTGACTCCCTCTCTCTCTGACCCTCCCCTGCTCACGCTGTCTCTCTCTCTCTCTCCTAGAAATAAATTTAAAAAAAAAACATTTAAAAAAAAATAAAGACTGGTTTATCATCCACTTTTAGAGCTAATTCTGAATCTTTAAGACAAGATAAGATGCTCTGTTGGATCTGGGGGCTAAATGGGGGGAGAGCCCACAGAAGAGGGTCCTCTTGTCACTCGGCAGAAGAACAGGCTTGACTGGGCTGTAGGCGGTTGTTTAGCTCTTCGGAGATGATGTGCACGGATGATGCTTGTTTGCGGAGCCCGGGCTTAGAGCAGTGGCTCTGGGATTGGGAGCGCCAGCATGGCCACTAGCAAAGCCGGTCTGCTGGTCTCCTGTCCATGTGCTTTAGTGGGCATTTGACTCCCACGGCAACTCATGGAGACGAGATATCCATGATCTTCGTAAGCATCCTAATGGACTGATGATGTCTCTGTGACTCCAAGGAAATAACCAACTGGCCCAAGTGAGAGCCAGTTAGCAGGCACTGGCACTGGCCACTGTTTGAAGTATGCCTCTCTGTCTGAAGCCATAGACCCAACTCAGAGCTTAAAAGCCACTTTCACTTTGCTTCTTTGTGCTTTTTTCCACCCAAACTGTAGAATGGGGATGACAAGAAAATTGATCCCATAAAGTCTGTACAGAAGATGAGATTAGATAAAAGGAGGTAACTTACCTGCGGGGCATGCAATGGCTAACAATAGTTTATTTTTTTTATTTAAAAAAAATTTTTTTTTAATGTTTTATTTATTTCTAGGAGAGAGAGAGACAGCATGAGCAGGGGAGGGTCAGAGATAGAGGGAGACACAGAATTGGAAACAGGCTCCAGGCTCTGAGCTGGCTGTCAGCACAGAGCCCGACGCGGGGCTTGAACCCACGAACTGCGAGATCATGACCTAAGCGAAAGTCAGACGCTCAACCGACTAAGCCACCCAGGCGCCCCAATGGCTAACAATAGTTTAGTAACTGGTCGTAGCCCTCCACAGTCATGGCTCCTGCACTGCCCCTGCATGTCTGCTGCTGTGCACATACCCCCAGCTCTCCGCACCACGCCCTGCAAACACGTGGGTTGCTGGGCTTCTGCTTCCCAGGACTTCCCGTCTCTCTCGCCTTCCCTACCTCACATGGTAGTGTACCGCTCCCTTCCCAGGGCTCCTGGAGAAAGGCCTTTGTACTGTCAGGGAAGACCTCTCAGAACTCTAGGACTTGAGCAGGGAGACTCTCCCACTGCTTCCTCACCTTGTTTTATGCTTAAGGAGACGGAGGCTCAGGTGCCATTAGGTACTTGTGTACGGTCAACACTGCGTGCTGGTAGAGTGAGGGCTAGGGCCAGGTCTCCAGTTTCTCAGGTCACCTGACACCGTGCTGACCACACGTTTGACACGCATGACCTGACAGCTTGCTCCACATTGCCGGCTCTGTGGCTGAGGTCCTCGGTCAGCCTGGGCCCTTTCCCTTCCTTTTATCCCAGGCTCACCCTACCCAGCTCCAGCCTTCCCGCCTGCTGCAGGAGATGACCTCAGCTCCATCTTCACAGAAAACACTGCTTTCTGGAGGGAACTCCCTCTACTTCCCGCCCTGCCCTGGCTACAGGCTTATCTGTCTCCCCACCCATCCTCCTGGCTTCCCTCCCCACTTTAGAGATGTCAGTCCCTGTGGCTGAATGGGGCCAGCCTGTCCACCTGGGCTCTGAGCCCATCACTCATCGCCCCGATCTCACGCTATCATTTATTCAGCCTGCCACCCCACTTTTCATATCTCTGTTCCCCACCCCATTCTGGCTCTTTCTCTTCAGTCTACAAACACAATTCATAGTTTTTGTTTTTTGTTTTTTGGGTTGTTTTTTTTTAGGAAAAAGAAAAATCACAAACCCACCTCCCTCCATTATCTTGTGAACCCCTCTATGTATCTACTCCCCTCCTCCAATTTCTGTCAAGGCCGGTTTATAACTGCTGCCTCTGCTTCTTCAGCTCTTAGTCTGCCCTCGCTTAGTACTCTAGTCTTAGCCCCACACCTCACTGCCACCAGAATCCTCTCACTAAGGGATCACCAAGAACCTTGTACTAACCAAATGCCATGAATACTTCCAGCCCTCACCCCTCTGGACCCTGTGCTGCCTTTGCACAGAGCCTCCTTCCTTGACCTTCTAGACTCTTCCTTGGTTATTCTCCTACTCCTCTGACAAACCTTCCTCCTCTATTATTAATGACAGTACATTCATAATGTGGTACAAGTATCTCCACTGTCTAGTTCCAGAATATTTTCATCACCCCAGAAAATAAGCCCTTTCTCATCACTGAATATTCTCAAGTCCACCCCTTCCTCCAGTCTTACTGCTCTGCCCTAACACAGGTTTCGTAGGTTTTCACCTAAACTATGGTCCAGGATATTTATAGGCCTCTGGTCTCTCCCTTCAGCCCATAGTGATCTTTTTTTTTTTTAATTTATTTTTAATTTTTTAAAATTTAATTTTGTTTTTTAATGTTTCCTTATTTTTGAGAGAAACAGAGCATGAGCAGGGGAGGGGCAGAAAGAGAGAGGGAGATGCAGAATCCAAAGCAGGGCTTGAACTCATGAACTGTGAGATCATAACCTGAGCTGAAGTGGAATGCTTAACTGACTGAGCCACCCAGGGGCCCCTCATAGTGGTCTTTCTAAAGCTCCAGTGTCATCCAGTCACCTCCCCCTCCCAAATACCCTGCTGCAGGCCCAGCTTGTTAGCATCCTAAGCAACACCCTCTGTTCTGGAAACTTGTACCTAGCCCGCCTGGCCCCCATATTCCGGTGTCTATAATTGTATGTGCCCAGAATGCATTGATGTCTTAGTTCTAGATAGTTTGGCCATAAACACCTTTGCTGTAAGCATTTTCGCTGCATAACCAATAGGCCGGAAGGCAATTTGTCATGCAAGTTTAAAAAAATAATTGGTTGACAGCTGGTTTTATCAACTGGTTGAGTTTGGTTTCATTTCTCCATTGACATGGTGCTCTGTTCTTATGTTAATAAATCTGAGCCCTCATGATGAACTATACGGTGGTGCAGAATTTTGAACCCACACTTCCCATAGAACTTTGGAACAGCTATCAGTGGACATGTGACAATCTGCCAAGAACAAACAACAGTATAGGAGGCAATACACTTTCACAATGTAGTACAAAGCTCTGTTACAAATATACATCCTAGTATTTGGAAACTATACCCCCCTCTCTCTCTCTTTTATTTTTTTTAAGTAGGCTCCACACTCAACATGGGGCTCGAACTCATGACCCAGAGATCAAGAGTTGGATGCTCTAGGGACACCTGGGTGGCTCACTCAGTTAAGTGTCTGACTTTGGCTCAGGTCATGATCTCACGGTTCACAAGTTCAAGCCCCTCATCAGGCTCTGAGCTGTCAGCCTGGAGCCTGGAGCCTGCTTCAGATTCTGTGTGTCTCTTTCTCTGCTCCTTCTCCACATGTGCTCTGTCTCTCTCTGTCTCTCAAAAATAAATAAACGTTAAAAAAAATATTTTAAAAAAAGAATTGGATGCTCTACTGACTGAGCCAGCCAGGCACCCCAAAACTATACCTCTCATAATAAGGAAGAAGCTTTAGTAAAAAAAAAAAAAGAAAAAAAAAAAAGAATGAGGAGACCCATCACTAAGCAAAAAACAAAAACAAAAACACTATAATACCATGAGCGAAAGACTTTGAAGACAAATTTTTAGGTACAATCCACAAAATAAAATAAGTTATTTACATAGAATTGCCATGAATCTACACACAGTTTAAATGTATTCAATTATTTTTTACAATAGTTTTTCTAATTTTGTTATTCATTTTTCAGGTTCTTTTATGTCCTCTTTCACGAATGTCCCTCTTTTATGTTTCATGATTTTATCTTTTATGGCAAAATGGCTTTAAGACAAATTAGTTATGTGGTGAAAATGTTTGCAGCGAAGATCCTGACCATGAAAATACCAAATCTGTGATCTCTCACGCCCCTGTGCCCTGGAACACACCGTTTCTGCCCGGAGCACCCTACCACCCGTCTTGGCCTGATCCAATCTCTGTTCAGGGGTCACTTCCTTCGCACTTTCCTTGGCCTCCACAGAGCCACCCTTTTTCTGGGGGTCTCAATTCACTGTGCTTCAGTCATCTGGGTCCCCACCAGTCCGTACAGCCTAGGACCACAGGGATGATTTCTTTCTCATCTTGTAATCCCAGCACCCGACACAGGTGCTCACTAAATGTTTCACTGAAGGAGACCCAAAGTGAACTTGGAGATGCTTGAGGTTCAGATGAGATGGGTCCACACAGTCGCTGCTGAGCACCAAAGTTCATCAGGGGCTCTATGCTAATTGGCTCCCTGTAATTTTCATGACGACAATGGAGAGACCACCTTTCCTCCGCTCCCCCCCCCCATTTCTGAGTCATTTCCAGGTTGGCCAAGACACTGGCTGAGTCATGATGCCTCATCTTCCCAAGAAGAATGAGCATCCGCTGACTGGGGGCTTGAGGTACAGGGAAGCAACCCCTTCTTTCAGGGTCCCGGCATTTGGCTTGATGTTCCCTTATCTGTGCTGTGGTGACTTTGTTACCATGGATCCCCCTCTGTCAGCCTTCATCTGTCCAGGCTGAAAAGATCTGACCTCTCTAGGTTGCTGCTAACCCCAATCTTTCATCACAATGGTTCAGTAAAGAAAGCTGTGGATCCTTTTCTCTAGAACAAATGCACACTTGCATATACTCAAAGGTGGTTTGTGGGCCCCTTACCACCCACCCGTGAGCCTCCAGGGGGCTCAGGGAGCCTGGATGTGAACATGCACTCTGTTGTGTAAATAGTGAGACCTGTACACAGTAATCCAGCTTGGCTCTTCCCGGACAGTTTATTCACAAAGAGGACAATGTTTTCAGTATTATCTTAATAATTAGGTAGAGATTTTTAAAGATTAGTTGAGTGGTATATTGCTGCTTAACAAATAATGAGGTTATGATTTATGGGGCACCTGGATGGCTAAGTCGGCTAAGTGTCTGACTCTTGATTTCAGCTCAGATCATGATCTCACAGCTCATGGGTTCAAGCCTCTGCACTGACAGTGCAGAGCCTGCTTGGGATTCACTCTCTCCCTCTCTTTCTGCCCCTCCCCAGCTTGCATGAGCACACACATGCACACTCTCTCTCTCAAAAATAAATTTTAAAAAAGATAACAATTTATTACCTCACAGCTTCTGAGGGTCAGGAATCTGAGGAGTTCTGGCTCAGGGTCTGTCAGGAGATTGCCCATAAAATGCTGGTCAGGATTATAATGATCTGAGGGCTTGTTTGAAGCCAGGGGATTTGCTTTTGAGCTCACTCTTGTGGCTCTGGGCCTCTCTAGAAGGATGGTCATGGAGCAGCTGATTTTGCACAGAGTGAGTGATCCCCAAGAAAGGAAAGAGTGCTCAAGACCAAAGCTGAAAGGTCTTTTATAACCTAAACTCAGACGCAGTGATCAAGCACGTCAGTATTTTTGGGTTCCAAGATATCCCTTCCCCTAGTATGATGTGGGAAGGGATAAAGTACAGATGTGAGGGGCACCTCGGCAACTCAGTCAGTTGAGCATTGGACTTCAGCTCAGGTCATGATCTCACAGTATATGGGCTCGAGCTCTGTGTGGGGCCCTGTGCTGACAGCTCGGAGCCTGGAGCCTGCTTCGGATTCTGTGTCTCCCTCTCTCTCTGCCCCTCCTCCACTTGCTTCCTCTCTCTCTCTCTCAAAAATAAATCAACATTGAAAACAATGCAGGTGTGAATACCAGAGGGCAAGGCTCACTGCGCGCCATCTCGAAGGCTGGCTACCACACGGCTGTGGTGGTGGTGGCCGTGTCAAAAGCTCTGCTACTGCTTTTGTTGCATCATGTCAGTGAGGTTTTGTGTTAAGTCACACGGAGCTGGGTTGCATTAATTTACAATAAACATGTTGATCAACTATATAAAAATCTTTTCCTTCTTTCAACCTGCTGTCCTTTCTTCTCCCTTGTCTGTTCCAGTGGGACCATGGGACTGTGAATGTTTCTTCCAGTGAATCAGTTGAGCTGATTTATGAAGCAAATGTGTTTGTTGCTTAGAAAGACAAGTTGGCAGAAGTGCCCCGTGCTAGTGCATCTCATCCTTTCTAAAAAACCACCACGTGATGCTTTAGCCAAGTTTGCTTTAGGGCCCTTGCAAAAAGGAAATGAACAAGGCCTGGTCAGTAGGAGACCCAGGCAGGGATGGTGCTGAGGCTGGAGGTCCCCAAGTAGAGAAGAAGAATTGGGAATGCAGACAGTGAGAGCCAGGGGGCAAAAACCATGCCAATCTCACTCTTCTCTGAACCTCCCACTATTAGATGCAGTGCCTGGGACAGAGAAGTTCCCTTAAATGTCTGCTGAGTGGTGCCAAGGAAGAGGGAAGGGATGTCAGCCAGGGGCCAGGCATTGGGCAATACACGCTCTGCCCCTTCAGTGTTTTCCACCATTTTGTTTCGGTCATTATTCAAGACAGAAGTGGTAGCTTAGAGGGGTTAAGTAACTCCCAGTATCACCCAGCTAATAGCTGTGGAGTCAGCGGTTTGGACCCAGGCATGCCTGACTTGCTTTCTTCCTGTACCCACCCAAGTCTGTGTCCCAGTCTAGGGCACAGCCAGCCATGGGTGTGTACTTCATGCAGGCTGATGACAGGAAAGTAGCCTAGCACAGCAGGGATGACTAACCCTGGGAGTCTGAAGAAGCCACTGTAATTAACCCGGGAAATTAAGAAATGGTTTTCTTTTGAAAAAATTCACTAGCAAAAGGAGTGGATATCGAGTTTCAGAGAGCTCAAGACTCAAGTTGGGCTTTATATTTGTGACTGGTAGAACCTAGCTAACATTTCTCAAGCCTTCATCTGTGCCAAGAACTGTGTTCCTAGTACTTAAACTTGGATTCCCATTTATACTTACTATTATTATGTCTATTGTGTGGATAAGCAAACTGAGGCTTGGAGAAACTCAGGAATTTGCCAAAAGCTACACAGTTTGTGAACCGAGGTGGGATTTGAGCCAGGTAGCCTGGCTCTGCCCTTACCTTCTTCTGTTAGAATCACTGTACTGAACAGCATGGCTTAAAATGAGGAGGACTGAAGGGTTAGTGAGACTGCTGTTCCTACCTGGGAAGTGACCATATTAATGGATGGGAAACTTCCGTTCTGAGAGCTCACCTAACAGGCTCCTCAGACCAGGAACTAGTAAGGAATAGCAAAGACAAAAAAGGGAGTTCTAAAGATTAATGCTACCATAACAAAGTGGTCGAAGCACACAGATTTCTGAGATCTTCCTCTGTCCAAGGATAAAGAGATTGGGGATATATAAGGAGCCTCAATAAATATACATTCATCAAGCATTGGCCCATGAATATTTTTCTGTTATCAGACTATCTGCTAAGAACTGATCTTAGGGGCCTTACCTAAGCCGCAGGACCCTGTTTTGCTTGAATAACATCTGGTGTCCACAGTCCTGCACTATTTCTGGCCCCTAAAGCCCTCATGGGCCACATAAACTTTAAGTAGGATGCCAAACTCCATATATGAAGATCTACCTCCTGCATAAAAGATCAAGGAGGAGTAAGACTTTGTCTTTGTATTTGCTTGTAGATGTGTAAAGGCCATCTGGAAGAAACTCAGTTCAGTGGTTATTTCTACAAGGGGAGGTGGGAACTGGGTGGGAAGGACGAGAATGGGGATAAGACTTTATAATGTACATTTTTCTCTTTTTTTTAATGTTTGTTTATTTTTAAAAGAGAGAGAGAGAGAGAGAGAGAAAGCAGGTAGGGACACACACACAACACACACACACACACAGACCAAGAATCCCAAGCAGGCTCCATGCTGTCAACACAGAGCCAGATGAGGGGCTTAAACTCATGAACTGTGAGATCATGACCTAACCCCAAATCTAGAGTTGGACTTTTAACCACCGAGCCACCCAGGTGCTGCCCCTACGTAGTCTCTTTTCTTCATACAGAAAATACATTCTTTTTGGAGCCTCAAGTACACAGAAATTAGATTGATTATAATCCTTGGCTCATAGCACACTCTCATCTTTGATCTGTGCCCAATTACCTTTTGTTTTATTTATATATGCATACTTTTAATAACATAATGAACTCACGTGACCCCACCACCCAACCTGAAAATTAGAACATCACTAATACTATATAGTTCTGTGTATTCCTAATCCTACTCCCCTCTTCCCTTCAGAAGTGACCACTATCCTGATTTTTTTTTTAATTTTAAAAAAATTTTTTAAATATTTATTTATTTTTGAGACAGAGAGAGACAGAACATGAGCAGGGGAGGGTCAGAGAGAGAGGGAGACCCAGAATCTGAAGCAGGCTCCAGGCTCTGAGCTTCTGAGATGCCAGCACAGAGCCTGACGCGGGGCTCAAACCCACAAACCATGAGATCCTGACCTGAGCTGAAGTCGGATGCTTAACCGACGGGCCACCCAGGCGCCCCCCCTTTTTTTTTTAATTTTAAGTAGGCTTCACACCCATTGTGGGGCTTGAACTCACAACCCTGAAATCAAGAGCCACATGTTCTACCAACTGAGACAGCCAGGTGCCCCCACTATCCTGATTTTTTAAATATTAGTTTTATCCACTCTTTTTTTTTTTTTCCATCCACCTTTCTAAACCTGCATTATTTCAAATGATCTATCTATAGGCTCTCTGGGGTTTTTCACATGGACATCATATCATCAGCATTTGTGGATTTTGAAACATCTGACTGCACTATCTGTGCAAAAACTTACATGAAATGTTTATAATCTCATGATTGTTTTATTTACACATCATGAAAATCAGTGAGAAAGGAGGCTAACAAAGCACACGAGACACAGTAGCTTTTAACCCCAGGGCCTGATGCTGGATAGATAGCCTTCTGCAGAATGGGCACCACTTACAGTCATTGCCTGCCTGGTCCCGGTAGGCATTGGTGCCCCAGGACACTACACTGCAAAGGATGTGAGAATACCAATCTGATGTGGGGCAAAGGTCACCAAGATGGTGTTTCTGAGATAACAAGTTTGTGTCTGCTCTCCTTCCTTTGGTATGTAGCTTTCACTATCAACCACATCCACATGAATATCCTGCCAGGACAGAAGGTGCAAAATGGGCAGAACCTGACCCTGCAGTGCATCGTGGACATCAGCACCACCTCCCAGGTCAAGCCTCTGCACTGGGTGCTCTTCTATAAGGATGATGTGCTGTTTCACAATGTCTCCTCCACAAAGAACACAGAGAGTTATTTTATTCCCCAAGTCCGGGTCTCTCATGCAGGGATCTATAAATGCACCGTGATTCTGAACAAGAAGGAGAAAACCACAATAGCGTACCGGGTGTCGGTGAAAGGTGAGTCCCTGCATTTGAACGTAGCTCACGTAGATGCAGCTTAACACACAAGGTAGCAGGAATAGTCACTGAATGGAGGGTAACACTGGACCTACCTGCCCATCTGTCATCCTTGTCACTCCTCTGCCTGGCGTCTTCCTAACCTGAAAATGTAGGTGTTAGACATGCTCCCAATACACCAGGCTATTTCTCATCTCCTTGCCTTTGCATATGCTATATTCCCTCTCCTGGGAATACCCTTCTTCATCTCCTTCCTCCTTCAAGACTCAACTCAATCATCTCTTCTCTGACACTTTCCCAAACAAAACCGATCTCCCCCAGGGTTCTGGTCCGTACAGCTCTTGTACAGTCTGGACATCCAGTGGCATTTGTATAAAGGCCACAGGCTGAGTGTTCACATCGGATTCTGCAGTGAGTCTGCCTGGAGTCCAGTTTGGGCAAATCCCTTACCCTCTCTAAACTTTAAAATTCTCATAGGTGAAATGAAGATACTAACAATACCCAGCTCAGGGAGTGATTGGGAGGATTAAAAGATCTAGATAAAGTGCTTAGTATAATTTCCAACACATAATTAAGTTCCCAATAAGTGACCATTACTATTTCACTCACGGGCAAGTGTTTCTCTCGCACCTGTCTGCTCTTCTGTGAGATCACAAGGAAAGAGATGGTGTTGGGCCATTTTTGTATCTTAGACAAGGAAATCTGGCTCACAGTAGGCACTCAGTAAATGACTGTGGAATAAATTAAGCAGATGAAAAGTGGGAAGTAGAAATGGATAAAAATGTAGAAGTGGGAAGGAAATCACGGGAAATCTGGGTTCTGAGATGTAGGATTCCATCCAGTCACTCATTGGTTTACCCCCTCAAGAAGCATTTCCCAAGGCTGCAAGTCAGGAACAAAAATCAGGTGCAAGACATGAAAATGCACCAGGTCGAGTCCAGCTCTGAAAGCTGTTACTGTCTGGTGGGGAGGAGAGACATTAAAAAAATAATAATAATTACAATCCAATGGTCATATGATCTGAGTGCCTTGGGAGCACAAAATGAGCGGCAACAATTCTGTCTAGAGAAGTTAGGGATGGCTTCCTGGAGGAAGGGACATTGGGTCTAGTTACAGAAGATCGTGGAGGAATTTCCTTGATGGTGAAATGGAGCAAGGGCAGAAAAATGGGAGTGTCGCACAAATGGAAGAGGAGAGGCTGAGAAAGAACAGAGAATCCCAGTAGAGTTGTCCTTCAGTCAAATCCCCCAACCTTTGGAGTCTTCATTTCCTGTCTCTAAAATAGAGATCACTAGGTAGCTACATATACCCTTGAAGGTTGTTTCGTTTTGAGGATTAAATGTGATGGCATCGAAGTGTGCTTAGTAACCAAGTATTGAATGAATGAATGAATGAATGAATGAATGCCCATCATGTGTGAGGGACTCAGTCTGGCCATCCTTAGAAAGGGACAACCCTTTCAGCATATTGGAAGCAGGAATGACCAGCAGTTAAGTTTTCAGGAGCATTTTCCTTTTGTGAGCATACAATCTCTGGCCACATTTTTGGTCAAGCCTTTAGGCTTACAGGGGAGAATATACCCCCAGGCCAATTCCTCCATGGGTGTCCTACGGACAGTCAGGGGCATGGCTGGCTAGACATCCCTTAGAGTCACCAGAGGCAACAGCCATGGGGATGCAGACCAGCCCCTCTCGTCTCCACTGACTGGGGCCTCTCTGGACCAATAACTCCCAGCACTGACTTTAGTGATAAGGAAAGATTGACAGGTTGGATTTTGGAAATGTCTGCTGAAGAGAAATGTGCTGGCAGGCTTTTGAAACTTATGGTGATTTTTTTCTTAAAACTCAGATGATTTAATGGATAGAGTTAGCGAATTGAGCCCTGTGCTTCCTTGACAGCTATTACCATTACTGTCATTTCTGCATATTGTATGCTCACTTTTGTGTTCACTCTGTTGTTACTTCCAGTGATAAGAACTGTCACCTATTAGATCCTCATGGGGTAAACAGTTATAAGTGCTTTACACATATTTCATTAAACCCCTGCAATAGCGCTGGGAGCTAAATGTGGCCCTTTCCAAGTGTAGACATAGGCTCAGAGAGGTTGAGTGGCATGCTCATGCCATGAAGTTCCTCAGAGGCAAAGCTGGATAGAACCCAGATCTGGTTGACTCCAAAGCTGGCCTCTCTAACTCTTAATTATTATTCAGGTCTTTGAGGTAGACAAAAGGCCATTCATTCGTTCATTCAGCCTTTAAACATTTATTGAGCCAGCCACTCTGAGTCAGGCTGAGGACCCAACAAGGAGTAAGACATGATCCCTTTCCTTAGGGAAATCAGTGTGAAGCAGGAAAACACTTTCATAAACAGCTGCCACCACAGGTGATAATAGTGGTATGAATACAGTGTAGGTCACCTTCCCAAGAGGACAGCCTGCCACTTCAAACTGGGTGCTTCAAAACAAAGATTCAGAGGAACCATAAGCAACGGGGTGAAGTGGCAAGGTTTAGGATACAAGCTAATCTGTCTGACTTTTGAGGTGGAGCTCATGACCACCAGACCACGGAGTCTGGACAAGACATCTGTCTCAGCCAGACTGTCCTAGCTCTGCCTCATCTGACGCTGGCTCACCACCTACTGTACCTTTCCCTCTACCCTTTTCTTTGTTCTCGATGGCCCTCCCTAAAAGTCCATCATATTCCTTGACACAAACAGTCCCCATGCACACACACCCTGAAATCCCTGTCCTCAGCCCCCATCCCACCTCATCTGTCCAAATAACAAATAACGCCCTTCCTCCAAGATTACTCTCAGGCCCTGTTCCCTTCTAGAATCTTCTCTGATCCCTCAGGCAAAGAAGGCCTCCTTTTTTCCTGACTGCTTCATCCATCACTCATTATCTCTACCACACATTCTGATGCTTAGTTATTTTCAGCTTTGCTTTGGGAACCAGGAGGCAACGTATCCCTCCTCTCTCCCACCTCTCACCCCAGCTCCTGGCTTTGGAAGCAGACAGTCCTGGAGTTGAATCTCAGTTCTGCAGCTTGCTGGCTAGGAACTTTTGGATGAAACTTGAATCCCACTGAGCTTCACCTTCATCTTTAAAATAGGTGTACTTTTATCTTTCATGCCCACCTCGGAGATTTATTATGAGAATTACATGGCGTCATGAATAAAAAGCCAACCCTAGGCTGTGGTTGGCAGTCAATAAATTATAACAACAATCACAGTGATGTCAATAGATACTGGCTGTTTTGTTGTAATTACATCAGTTGGCAAGACTTGTCTCCCCAGTGGGATTGTAAACTTTGAAAGCACCAACCACATCTGAAACATATTTCATATTTTTCAAAGTAGCTGGTATTGCTCAGTCATCAACTGGTAGGTAGCCCTGGGGTTCTGGGAACAAAAGAGAAGACTCTCAGGTGGGTCAACCACAGGGTTGCAGCTGAGGTAAGCTTGAATCACTAGATCAAACTGGTACTAATGGACTTTCTCTTCTCCCAAAGGAGTGTCCAATCCCAGAGTGACAGTGAACAAGAGAGAGGCAATAGAAGGCGGAGTCATAACGGTCAATTGTTCTGTCCCCGAGGAAAATCCCCCAATACACTTCACAGTTGAAAAACTCAAACTAGATGAAAAAGATTTCAAGGAAACAAGAGAAAAAGTTTCTCAGAACCAGAATTTTATGGTGGTGGAATTCACAGTGGAGGAGGAGGACCATGTCATTTTTTTCCAGTGTCAAGCCAGAATCTTTTCTGGGACCAATGTGGAGATGTCTGAAGCCACCAAGAGTGACATGGTCACTGTGACAGGTCAGAGTCCTATTCTTCTTTTTATCACTCTCTGGTTTGCTGGTTTGGGGATGGGGAGAAAGCCCAGAAATTGGAAAGGAGCTGGGGCCTTCTGGCTGGGCTGCTGTTTTCAAGACTGTTCTTAACCACTTACAAGCCATGTTTTTCAAACTTTTTGACTGTTTTATAGTTCAAAAAATATGCGTGTGTGTGTGTGTGTGTGTGTGTGTGCAAAATTCCAAAGCAAAAGTCTCACTAATAATACTTAATGTATGCAGCATTTTGCTATTTTCTATTATATTCTATTTCAGTTTTTTAAAACACTGACCATGACTCAGTGAAATGATGCATTGTGTGACTTGCAGTTTGGAAGCCACAGCTTTAAGCCAGTGTGGGTCAGACACCGGGAAGTGGAGTCTGGAGGGGCTCGGGAGGGAAGAGGGTCCCGATTGTCAGCCTTTGCCTCCCACATTTGATGAAGGACCCCACCATCGCCAGATGTTGGACAAATAAGAAGTAAACGAGGCGGCCTGAGGAATGCTTTCCAGAGAGAAAGGCAGTAGCAGAGGGAAGCCTGGGTGTGCGTGTCCAGGATGAGTAGAGCTCCAGGACAGGCAGCCTATAGAACAGCACAAGGACTCGTGAGCAAGGGAGAGTCAAGGGAAGGCACATTCTAGCGCAGTAGCCTCGAATCTTTCCTATAGGAGCCCCAAAGTTTGTCACAAATACCCTTCTGCTTTTGGTACCTTATTTATCCCTGCCCATTGTATTATGTATGTTATGTATATAGAATATCTTTCCGATTATAATACATGGTGTGGGTTAAATTTCCAGAATGTATGGCACGATATAAAGTGTAAGGTGCTATTTGTTATTTGGACAGATGAGGTGGGATGGGGGTTGAGAACAGGGATTTCAGGGTGCATGTGTCTGGGGACTGCTTCTGTCAAGGAATGTGATGGACTTTTCATAGTACCAGTATTTAGAGAGAATCACTTGTATGGTCCTAGACTTGCTCTACTTATATGTTCATGCACACACAAATTTCTGTTTCTTTGTTTTTACAAAAAAATGTGACCTGTCAAACTAATGATTTTGTAACTTTTCCTTAACTTAACAGTATGTTACAGACTTTTGTCTATATCGAGAAATATAGATCCACAGCCTTTAAGTGACATCTTAGAATCCTAATACAGGATTTACCTCATTTACCTAATTTACCTCACTTTTCTAATGATAGAATTCTAGGTATTTTCCCAGTTTTTTGCTTTTTTTTCTTTTTTGAGAGAGAGAGACAGAGGACACATGTGTGAGGGAAGAGAGAGTGCCAGCGAGAGAGAGAGAATCTCAAGCTCAGCGTGGAGCCTGATGTGGGGCTGGATCCCACAACCCTGGGATCATGACCTGAGCCAAAATCAAGAGTCAGATGCTCAAATTACTGGGCCACCCAGGCGCCCCTCCTCCCAACCCCGTTTTTTGCCATTAAAACAATCCTGCGATATACATACTTATAATTTGTATACTTCTGTGAATATTTTTTTTTCATTATTATCTATGAGGTTGATTCCTGGCAGTCAAATAGCCGATTCAAATGTTTTGTGCATTTTAAATATTGAAATATATTGCCAAAGCATGCCTCAAAATGATTGAACATTTCCATCAAAACTGATGCTAGTGTTTATTTTCCTACATCCTTACTCTCACACAGCATCACCGACATTTTCTTATGACAGTCTGATTGAGGTGCAGTGATATATCATTGTTCTTGTGATTTATATTTCTTTGGTCTTTACTGAGGTCAAGTATGTTCTCTGTGTTTATTGACTTACTACATTTCCCCCCATAAACTGCCTGTTTATATATATACACTTGGCCCATTTTCAGTTTCTGATTGATTTGTTTGAGCCCTTTATAAATTAAAGGCATTAGCTCTTTGTCAAGTACTATGCAAATATTTCCCTGAGTTTATCATCTGTCTTTCTTTTATGATCAGTTTTCAGGCAGAAGCATTTCATCCTTATTGAATCAAATTTGTCCATCTTTTTCTTTTTTACTATCTTGGTTCCCTGATTCACACCTACAGCTTATTAAAGTTAATTAAAGAAAAAATGCACCTATGTTTGCTCTTACTGTTTCTGTAGCTTAACTGTTTATTTGCTTGTTTCTTCTGCGTTTAGATTTCTGGTGCATCTGGAGTTAATTAGGATGTAAGAAAAAAAACCCTGTTAGTTATTATTACCCTTCTCCAGAGGACAGTTGCTGAGTGTCCTAAAAGATGCCCTCCCTTTTTTTTTTGACTCTTATTCAAGGAAGCAGCCTATTTTTTTTTCAATTTTTATTTAAATTCTAGTTGGTTAACATGCAGTGCAATATTGGTTTCAGGAGTAGAATTCAGTGATTCATCACTTCCATATAACAACCAGTGCTCATCCCACTGAGTGCCCTCCTTAATACCCATCACCCATCTAGCCCATCCCCCACCCACCTCCCTCCATCAACCCTCAGTTTGTTCTCTTTTGTTAAGAGTCTCTTAAGGTTTGCCTCCCCTCCTCTCTCTTTTTCTCCTTCCCATATGTTCATCTGTTTTGTTTCTTAAATTCCACATGTGAGTGAAATCATATGGTATTTGTCTCTTTGTGACTATTTCACTAAGCATGATACTCTCTGGCTCCACCCAGGTAATTGCAAATGGCAACATTTCATTCTTTCTGACAGCCAAGTAATATTCCATTGTGTGTATGTGTGCCACATCTTTTTTTTTTTTTTACATTTATTTATTTATTTTGAGAGAGTGTGTGTATGTGCATGCGACTGGGAGAGAGGCAGAGAAGGGGGAGAGAGAGAATCTCAAGCAGGCTCTGCACTGTCAGCTCAGAACCCATTGTGGGGCTTGATCCCACTAACTATGAGATCATGACCTAAGCAAATCAAGAGTCAGATGTTTAACTGACTGAGCCACCTATATGCCACATCTTCTTCATCCATTCATCATAGATGAACATTTGGGCTCTGTCCATAGTTTGGCTATTGGAATAATGCTGCTATAAACATTGAGGTGCATGTACCCATTCAAATCTTTTTGTATCCTTCGGGTAAATACTTAGTAGTTCAGTTACTGGACCATAGGGTAGTTCTATTTTTAACTTTTTGAGGAACCTCCATACTGTTCCAAACTGGCTGCACCAGTTTGCATTCCCACCAACAGTACAAGAGGGTTCCCCTTTATCCGCATCCTCACCAACATCTGTTGTTTCCTGTGTTGTTAATTTTAGCCATTCTGACAAGCGTGAGGTGGTATCTCATGGTGGTTTTGATTTGTATTTCCCTGATGATGAGTGATGTTGAGCATCTTTTCATGTGTCTGTTAGCCATCTGGATGTCTTCTTTGGAAAAATGTCTATGCATGTCTTTTGCCCATTTTGTAACTGGGTTATTTGTTTTTTGGGTGTTGAGTTTGATAAGTTCTTCATAAATTTTGGATATTTACACTTTATCAGATATGTCATTTGCAAATATCTTCTCCAATTCTGTAGGCTGCCTTTTAGTTTTGTTGGTTGTTTCCTTCATTGTGCAGAAGGTTTTTATCTTGATGAAGTCCCAGTAGTTCATTTTTGCTTTTGTTTCCTTTTACTCCTACAATGTCAAATTATTTTTTTACAATAGCTATTTATTGTGAGGTCAAATGACTTTGCAGTAAACAACTAGTGAATTAGGGGCACCTGGGTGGCTCAGCTGGTTAAGTGTCTGACTTCAGCTCAGGTCATGGTCTCGCAGTTTGTGGGTTCCAACCCTGTGTCAGGCTCTGTGCTGGCAGCTTAAAGCCTGGAGTCTGCTTTGGATTCTGTGTCTCCCTCTCTCTGCCCTTGCCCTGCTCATGCTCTGTCTCTCTCAAAATAAATAAACATTAAAAACAGGGGAAAATATTTTAAAAACTAGTGAATTGAAGTATATCACTCTAAATCCACTTTTGGCATTTTTAAATGTCCCATCTCCATTTTGCCTGGTTGGCAATCTGTGTGTGTACTCTAATACTCTGCAATTTTTTTTGTTTGCAGAAGCAAAGGCTTATCCCTACTTTTCTTACCATCTCCTGATGATCCCACACCCTAGCATCTGACCCGTATTTTATCAAAACAGTGTTTTCAAGCTGCATGAGTCATGAAATCAATTTAGTCAGTCACGGCCACCATTAAAAAAAAATAGAATAGACTAGAAATCAGCTGGGGGGGATGCGTATCGTTATTTAAATTGCATTTCCATGAAGTGGCACAGTCTACATCATTGTCACTTTTGAAAGCTATGGACTGTTTGTGCCGAAATGCCATAGTTCCATGAAACAGTGTGAGAAGAGCCTAGAAAATCCTTAGTGGGCAGGGGTGAGAGTCTGTTTCTAATTCTCTGATGATTTTCAGGGTCATTTGAAGAGGAGTCTGTGGATGAGATCTAGAGAAGGTGGTTTCGCCTTTGGGAAGGTCAAGGGAGGATTGCAGCTAACAAGGCTGAAGATGCAAGAATGAGTGAGAATGGAGGGGGAACCAGAGCAACTTAGGCGAAGGTTTTTGAAGGAAAAGATTGAATTCGTTTAATTAACAAGGAAGAATAGTGGTTGGTAACAAAAAAGAACCCTAAAGAGGAGGACATAAGTGCCTCTTCCACTCACTCACCTTTGAACCTGAGTCCAACCAGCTTGTCCTCTTCTTGTAGAATCCTTCTCTCATCCCAGATTCTACATCAGCCCTGTGGGAGTGATCACAGAAGGAGATCAGCTCAACATTAAGTGCACCATTCAAGTGACGCACCTGGTCCAGTCATCTCCAGAAATCATAATCCAGAAGGACAAGGCAATTGTAGCACACAAGATGCATGGCAATGAGGCCATCTACTCAGTGATGGCCATGGTGGAGCACAGTGGCAACTACACATGCAAAGTGGAAGCCAGCCGGATATCCAAGGTCAACAGCATCGTGGTCAACATAACAGGTAGGGCTGCTGCTGGAGGGTGTGTGAATATGCCGGGCTCAAGCAGCCACCACGTGGGAATCAAGAATGGCCAACGAGGGCGGATACTTCTGTTCCTGCTCCTGCTTGAATGTACTCAGGTGGGGGTGTGGTGCTCAAGGGGAAAAGTCAATCCAGAGCCAGTAAGCAGTTAGCTGTGGTGATTGAGGGTGCAAGTTCTGACATCAAATCCCAACACTGCCACCCACCACTTCAGGTGAGTTACTCAGCTTCTCCTTGGCAGAGCTCTATGAGATAGGGATAATGACAGCACTCACCTGTAGGACTGTCACAATGACAAAATGACACGACTCTGCTATAAACAGCCTCATATGAATAAGCACTCTGTGTGATGTTAGCCGTAGTGTCTACTATTATATTACATTCATCATTCCTCTGTGCAAGGCACCATGCTAGATCCCAGACACAAGTCCTAAGACAGGGTCAGGAGTGAGAAAGCATTAGTAAATTCAAACACTATAGCAACAATTTCCTTTTGTTGAACACTATATGACTGGTTTACATATATTTGCATTTCACACTCATATCAATGCTGTGAAATAGATATGATTCTGGTTTTATGGGTGTGGAAATTGAGGCTGAGATGTTAGGCGACACACCCAGCGAATACAGGGCTACCAAGTGGCAGAACAAGAGTCACCCTCCAGGCCCATTTGACTTTCAAATCCATGCACTTAAAAGTTCTTTTGGACTCCTTTCCCCCTTTCTTGGCTTTACTTCTCTCCATAGTACCTATCGCCAAAAAAATATATTCTATCTCTTCCTGTTTATTGTATGTATCCAGCACTAGAATGCAAGCCTGTGAGACCAGGAACATTACCATTTTATTCAGTGCTATGTCCTTAACACCTAGAATAGAGCCTGGCACACAGTAGGACTTCAATACATATTTGTTGGATGAATGAACAAATATTGGACATTCATCCAATGTTCATAATGAACAATTATGAACAGTTATGATGAACAATTATGAACAATTATAATGAACAATATGAATTTGTTCATATGAACAAATATCAGTGTTTCAGAGGGTAGAGAGAGTCAGCACTTCGGGGTTGCCACATGAAGGTATTCATTCATTCCTTCATTTACTGAAAGCCTTCTATGTGTCAAACACTGAGTGTATAGTCACAGGGACGGTCCACAGTATCATAGGAAAGCTGCCAACTACCCAACTGGGCGATTGGCATATGTGTTGGATCCCACTGGTCTAAAGTGTATACTTGTAATTAAGTTTATTATTGATAATGACAAATATCTTGATGGTACATGATATTTTTCACTGATAAGACATATTATCTCTTTAGAAAAAAGTATTTTCAACATACTTTGAGTACCTTCTGTATGCTGGGCAACTTGTATTGGGGATATTCAGCTGCCTAAGGTCAGGCTTTGCTCTTGAAAAACTCACAGACATGAATAGACCATTCAGATACAATGCAATGAACAAGTACAATAAAGGGTTGGACATACTGCTGTGAGAGCAACAGGCACCAAGTGGCAGACCAACTGATGGTTACATCAGTCAGAGCATTATCTTTATCCCTAAGGCCAGGCTACTTTGGGAAAGCATAAAGCATCATTGGACCCTAAGATACCACTATTGTAGGTGATCGATCACCTACACCCAGAGGTCTATGTATCATGTGAGGTATACAAGCTATTCAGTAGATCAGTCTCCCTGTTCCAAGACAGCAGAATGTTACACTCCGCCTGCCCTTACCATCTCTTTAGCCCAAGTGCTCTATGATCCTGAGCTCTGCCCTTTCCATGCAGAGCTAACTGAGCCACACCAGAGCTGGCAGGCAAGCACCCTCATGTTCAAGTTCCACCAGGCCTTTGGAAAGGTCCCCAAGCCCACTTATGCATCTAGTTATCCATGCCCCTGTTGCCATCAAGCCTCACTGTCAATGGCTCTATTGAGTGACATTAGCAGCTCACAGGAGATTTAGGAAAATAGAAGTCATCAAATTAGTCACTTGTCTTTGGAGAGAAAAGACACCTTCATGCCCCCACTGTCCACCTTTTCACATTCATTCTGTCACCAGGAGTTGCTGGGTCTCTCAGCTCTGTCCTGTCTTGTCTCTGTAATCACACCCTAACACTGGCCCTCACATCAGGATTCCCTATTAAAGGGGTTTGCGGGAGCATCTCTGTGCCAGTTCATTCTTCAGCCAGCGATAGGAGAAGCCCTCCTAATATGACCCCTATTTGACATCACTATTCATGGGCTTAAACCCTGAATGATCATGATCCTTCACTTTGACCCCATCTCCTTCCCAATGTCCTTCCTATTCTGCCTAGACCACCTTGCACTTCATTCCTCTTGCTTCCAGTCTGGGCTCCTTAAACCCCATCCATTCTCCCTCCATATATCTCCCTATAACACACATCTGATGCCATTCCCCTGACCCAAACTCTCCATGGTTCCCATTGCCCCAGGATACAATTCACACTTGTTTAGGTGATTCCCAAGATCCTTCAAGATCTACAGGTCTTCCTCTGGCTGCTTCTACTCCCACTAAGTTCCAGGGTTTTCAGGTGCTCAAACTTCCTGCCAGGCCTTGTATTTGCTCTTCTCTCTGCTTAGAACACTCCCTGTTTGCCTGGATAGCTTCCTGAAAGAGTCCTTTGCTGATTCCCTGAGCCCAGGCCATGGGCTCTCCTGCAGACAACCATGTCTGAATCACCCACATCAAAGCACTTCCAAGCCAGGGACTGTTTCTTTTTCACTGCTATCTCTCTGATGCTAAGCAAGGCACCCAGTGCAGAGAAAGTGTGTACTAAATACTTACAAAATAAAGTGTATAATTGAATGAATCCATGGGCGAATGCATGAATCATCACTACGGCATTACACAGTGAAAAACTTTTCTTTTGTTATTAATTTTTTAAAAATTTACATCCAAGTTAGCTACCTTAGTGCAACAGTGATTTCAAGAGTAGATTCCTTAATGCCCCTTACTCATTTAGCCCTTCCCCCCTCCCACAGCCCCTCCAGCAACCCCTCTGTTTGTTCTCCATATTTAAGAGTCTCTTATGTTTTTGTTCCCCTCCCTGTTTTTATATTATTTTTGCTTCCCTTCCTTATGTTCATCTGTTTTGTATCTTAAAGTCCTCATATGAAGGAAGTCATATGATACTCGTACACACACACACACACACACACACACACACACACACACATCTTTATCCATTCATCTGTCGATGGACATTTGGACTCTTTCCATACTTTGGCTATTGTTGATAGTTCTGTAATAAACATTAGGTGCATGTGTCTCTTTGAAACAGCACACCTGTGTCCCTTGGATAAATACCTAGTAGTGCAATTGCTGGGTTGTAAGGTAGTTCTATTTTTAATTTTTTGAGGAACCTCCATCCTGTTTTCCAGAGTGGCCGCACCAGTTTGCATTCCCACCAGCAGTGCAAAAGAGACGCTCTTTCACTGCATCCTCACCAACATCTGTTATTGCCTGACTTGTTGACTAAAAGACTTTTCTAATTCATGTTTATGAAATAAATTGGACTAACAAGGGTGGAAAACTTGCCCTTGTAATCCCAGGCAAAGAATGAACCCTAGCTCTTTCATTGTGTGATTATTAGGTGTATGAGAAGCTAAAGAGAACTTTCTGCAGCAAGTTTGGGGGTTAGCTCTGCCACAAGCAACTGGGCGAAGGGTCTCTCTGGAAGGGGGGGAGCTGTGGGAATGGTGTCCAGAAATATCTCACCTCCTTCCATTCACTGATTTTCCAGAGCTGTTTTCCAAGCCGAAGCTGGAATCCTCCACCACCCGCCTGGACCACGGTGAAAGACTGAACCTGTGGTGCTCCATTCCAGGAGCACCTCCAGCCAGCTTCACCATCCAGAAGGAAAGCACGGTTGTGTCACTGTCCCAAAATTTCACCAAGATAGCCTCAGAGAAGGACAGAGGGACATACACCTGCACTGCAGGCATCGGCAAGGTGGTCAAGAAAAGCAATGCAGTCCAGATAACTGTGTGTGGTGAGTACATCCTCGCCGGCTCAGAGAGCCAGTTTGGGGTGGAGTGAGAGAAAGGTGATTTATCACTAGCTGCCACCCTCTCCAGTCTGAAGGCAGGTCAGACGGAGGCAGGGTAAGAACCCGGGGGTAAGAGGACGTGGTGAAATCGAGAGACCCAACTAGTGACTATTCCTGCTTGGAGTAGAGGAAAGAGGCAGTACAAGGAAAGTGTTGGTGAAAGTCAAGTTCATGGCTTTCTTGTGGCTGCATGCTGATGAGGGAGCTGAGTTGGCAAGATTCTGGCTGCTGGAACAGACACCCCCTTAAAAGGTCAGAGAAGAGGGGCGCCTGGGTGGCTTAGTCGGTTAAGCGTCCACCTTTCGCTTAGGTCATGATCTCGCGGTTCGTGGGTTTGAGCCCCGCATCGGGCTCTGTGCTGACTGCCAGCTCAGAGCCTGAAGCCTATTTCAGAGTCTGTGTCTCCCTCTCTCTCTGACCCTCCCCTGCTCACGCTGTCTCTCTCTCTCCTAGAAATAAATAAAAATATTAAAAAAAAAAAAGGTCAGAAAGGAAACACCGCTTACTCAATACTAATTTTTAGGATCTTGGTTCTGTATCCTGATCCATATCCTGACTGACCAGCAGGGCTAGGACTCCTGGGGGACTGAACGTAGGTACCAGGACCACCTACGGCCATGCTTCTCAGAGTGACCGTGCATGCAAAACGCAGTTAGAATGCAGGTCAGGATGGAGCCAGATTCCACGTCTCTAACTAGATAGAGACTTGAGGATGCTGGGCCATGGACCGCCATCTGACTAGAAGGGTCTAAGTGAATGGAGAACTCTGGTCAAGCTGTCACAAGCTCTGTTGTTACTCAGTCATCATCCTTCAGTTTACCCCATGGCTGTGGTTCTAGCCAGCCAAGATTTTAGTCTCAACTCAATGAGGACTGTAGTCTCTTGTCAACTCTCTCGTCATGGAAATCCAAAGGAAATAATGCAAGAGACAAATGTGGGCCATTACATTTTCATTCTCTCTGTTGTTGTTCTTGGAAGGAGGTCATTTCACTTCATGAGCTTTATAAATAAGTGAACTGCCAAATAAGGACCTAGTAGAATTTGTGCTTCTTGGGGCATGCAGTTTACGATCAGGAGAGGCTGAGGCACTGAGGATTTGCTTTCGAATATAATCTGCTTGGGTACTTGTTATATTTTTTTGTGCATTTCCTTGTATCTTTTCTTTTTTTTTTAATGTTTTATTTATTTCTGAGAGAGAGAGAGAGAGCGTGAGCATGGGAGGGTCAGAGAGAGAGGGTGTCACAGACTGAAACAGGCTTCAGGCTCTGAGCTGGCAGTCAGCACAGAGCCCGACGCAGGGCTCGAACCTACAAGTAGTGAGATCATGACCTGAGCCGAAGCAAGATGCTCAACCGCCTAAGCCACCCAGGCACCCCTCTTTGTATCTTTTCTTAATGCAACTACCACAACATATGGATGTGTGTGCACATGAGATGCATGGAAATACAAAAAGGTATTTAGGGGGATATCATGTTTTTTCTTAAACTTGTATCATCCTTTTTTATTGATAGCATTCACTTCCCCCCTCCCTCCTCATCTCTCTCTCTCTCACACACACACACACACACACACACACACACACACGCATTACCTGTCAGTCTTAAAGGAGTCCTGTAAAGGTAGATGAGGGAGGCAGGCATTTAAAATTATAGTAATGTCAGGGGATGCCTAGGTGGCTCAGTTGGTTGAGCATCTGACTTTGTCTCAGGTCATGATCTCAAGGTTCATGAGTGCAAGCTTCACATTGGTCTGTCTGTCAGCACAGAGCCCACTTCAGATCTTCTGTCCCCCTCTCTCACTACCACCCCGCATTGCTCACACTGTGTCTCTCAAAATAAATAAATAAACTTAAATAAAATAAAATAAATTATAGTAATGTCAGAGTTTGGATAAGGATCTTCTTTGGATGAATATTTTGTTTCTGCCTTCAGTCATCATTCAGGTTGTCTCTCTCTCTCTGTTCTAGAAATGCTCTCCAAGCCCAGGATTTTTTATGACTCCAGCTCTGAGGTGATAAAAGGACAGACCATAGCAGTCAGTTGCCAGTCCGTAAATGGAACCACACCAATTACTTATCACCTTTTAAAAGCAGGTAGCATTTTGGAGAGTTGTAACATGAACTCCAATGAGCCTGCAGTATTCAAAGATAAGCCAACAAAAGACGTCGAATACCAGTGTATGGCAGATAATTGTCATTCCTATACCGAAATTGCCAGTGAAGTTCTGCGGGTCAATGTGGTAGGTAAGTTGCTGTGCGATGGGAAGCAATCCTATGGTGTGAGGGGTTTACTTCACATCTGAAAAGGTTTGGGGTTGCCCAGGGGCTGCATGCACAACTGGGTGGGACTTATACAAAGATTATAAATGTGTCACTTGGCAAAATGGAACCAAAGCTCAGGTTGATGGGGCCAGAAAATATCCGGTGGCCATTGGTGTGGCCAGTGTCCTCTCTTTTCAGAAACCTTCAAGTGAACTGCTAAAATAGAAGAGCAAATTGTCTCAACGTCAGAACGCCTTGAAGTTGTATTCTTGGGCTCCCTTAACATTTGCTCATTTTTAGATGAACAGACCACCATCTCTGAGGCTGGTGGACCGAGCTCTTCTCCACTATTGACCCTTGGGGAGGCAAACTCTGACATGGGTGGAACCGCAGCAACCAGAGCTGCGGACTCTAGTCTCATGAGACCGGGGCTGTCCTACTCAACCCACTCAATCCACACCATTGTCCTGGGGTTGATATTTTCCTTGAGCCTCTGTCTTGTGCCTCTCCGAAGGCCTTAGGAGTGCCATTGCTTGCATCTCTAAGAAATTCTGCATTCTGTTGTAAAAAGCTTAATAAGGCTTCTTCTTCCTCCTCCTTTTTATTTAATAACTGCTCATCTACATATGCCGCTGTGGACATCTTAAGTAGACTAGAGATTCCTGCTTCTATTAACGTAGATCTAAAAGGAACCATACTTTTCAAATTAATATCCATATACATACAGCACCCAATGCTATAGGGCATCCAAAAAAAGGAAACATATCCTTTGTTTTCCATGATATTACAAGAAACACAGGATGTCCTGATAAAATAATGGAGAAATATTTTAGTATATTTGAAGAACAGAGCAAGGAAGCATAGAAAAAAATTCCTACTAGGAAGCACATGGTTAATTGTTACATGAACTATTCTTACAATGATGGTGATCGGAATTTAGAGCATGAAAGATATCATTTAGCTTGAGTGGGAAGAGCTGGGTTAGGAGCCAGAGCTTGACAATGAGTCAAGTAAGGGCTAGAGATGGCCTACCAGCCTAGTCAAATACATGATCAAAAAAGCTCCATGGAGCAGTTCAGAAGACTGGGTAAATCAGATGGCTGGAAACAAAAGATTGGGAATGGAAAATCATTGGCCATAAACTGAAAAAGTGACAGAGCTTAACTGCAGGGCATCAAATGGCAGTCTTCGGAGCTGGGAATTGTCCTGTGTACAACAAGAACCAGAAGAGCAAAGGATGTCATGATGAGAGTGGAGCTTGGGGAAGATTAACCTGGGGGCTCTGTCAGTTACAAGTGGAGGCCTCAGACCTCACAATACCTTAAGAAGCTAATGCAGAAGGAGGTGCCCCGGTGGCTCAGTCAGTTGAGAGTCTGACTTCAGCTCAAGTCACGATCTTGAGTTCGAGGCCCATGTTGGCCTTGCTGCTGTCAGCGTAGAGCCCACTTAAAATCCTCTGTCCCTCTTTTTCTGCTCCTCCCCCTCTCGCACCCTTTCAAAAATAAATAAATGTTAAAAAAAAAAAAAAAAAAACAGCAGCAGCTAATGCAGAATCCCAAATGAAACTGTTGGTTTCAACTGGGTCAGTATTAGCGGCTAACATTTACTGAGCCTCAACTGTGTGTTCACCCCTGTGCGAAATATTGTAGTTAATGATCCTCATTAATACATACAATAGCCATGAAAGGCCCATGATCATATTATCCTTGTTTCATGATGGGAAAACTAAGGCTTAGGACAAACAGCTGGTGGGCAATGGGGCTGGGAATTGAGTTGCCATCACCCGTTTGTGCTTCATCAGGAGAGATGCTGTTGAATCAGGCTGCCCCCTCTGGGATCTGCCCTTGTGCCCATCTGGAGCCTGGTCCTCCCTTTCTGTGGAAGCAGCAGCTCCGTGGTCTAGTCACCCACTGCACTCTTCAGGAAGGTGATTTATAGTCAGATGCCAGTGTGCTGACCAGTCCATTCTCCCACCAATAGGAAGGTCTACATGGGAAGACAATTGAGGATCAAAATTTCAGTAATTAAACATGGAAAAGGTATATGAGAGGACATCAAGTTCTGCTTGGATCTGCTGGGAATGAGGCTGACAGGACTTCCAGGTGCAAATGCCCAGGTCAAACTCCAGACCTGGAATTCAGAGGAGAGATTGGGCTAGAGCTATATATTTTGGCATTAAATGCCATATATTGATGTGTTAAATGCACAAATAGAAGCTATGATATGGGCAAAATCATCAAAAAGGAGAATGGAGATAGAAAGATGAGAACTGAATTTTGCAGAAACTCCATATTTAAGGAGTAAAAGGAAGGAAAACTGGTGAAACAAGAGGGAGTGACAGGTGGGGAGGTAAGAGAATCTGGGTGGTGAGACATCAAGCCCCAGAAGAAGCTGGGCAGCAGTTGAGGCCACAGGTCGGATGGGAGCCTATTAAGGACTGGATTTAATCTGCTGGAAATTCAGGGGTGGGATCGTCAGGGGATTGGTGACCTATGGGGTTTCTTCAAAACCAGAGATAGAGGGCGGTTTCCAAAGCAGATGACCGAAAGTGAGATGTCAAGAATAACAAGAATGTGGGAAATGGGGATATGAGAGTGATTGGTTTAGGACATCTATAAAAAGAAAAGGAGAAAAGCAAGCATAACTAAAGGTGGGGAAAGGCCATACATCTTTGTAAGCATAGGGACGGAAATATCTCTCTCTCTCTCTCTTTCTCTCTCTCTCTCATACACACTCACACAGAATAGAAATCAACAAGACACAGAGATTAATCATATTTTTAGGCTGAGTGTGAAGTAATGCTTGAGGTCCTAATGAGGGGAGGTCTCCATAGCATCTTGTGTTTAAAAAACACGTGGGGACAAGAGGCATCTGTTGCAGCCTTCTGGGCTAATGAGGGTGGGGTTGGGGTCTGAAGAATGTGGGATGGATGGGGCAGGGAGGGTGGTGGGAATGAATTGAGTAAAAGACACAATCCTAGTCTTGGTCACAGTGCAACAGCAGGCTGGCCATGGGCAGTGCTGTGTCATGTTCATTCTCTTGTGACTCCCCTGTTCTCAGTGCTGTCCCTTTCTCTGCCTTTCAGCCCCAGTGGATGAAGTGAAGCTCACGATCCTGCTGACTGAGGAGGTGGAGTCTGGGAAGGAACTTGTGCTTCGGTGCTCCGTGAATAATGCATCTGGTCCAATCACCTACAGGTTTTACAGAGAAAAGGAGGGCAGTCCCTTCTACCAGACCGTCTCGAATGACACCAAAGCCATTTGGCACAAGGAGAAGGCCAGCAAGGAACATGAGGGACAGTATTACTGCACAGCCTTCAACAGAGCCAACTCTGTTAAAAGCAATTCCCAAAGCAACGTACTGAACGTCAGAGGTGAGCCAGGGTCTCAACAGTGAGACATAATGCGGCTTCCAGGAGTGAAGCCAAAGTCACACCCCTTGCAAGAGGAAGTGGGCGGCTGTTTAGCTTGTTTCGCTAAGGGTTGAGAGACCAATGTTCTCAAGGTTCTTTTATTGCAAATGACAGACAGTCACCCAAATTAAATATAGAAGAGGAATTGGTTATTATAAAAAAAAATTAGAAATTTTTCACACAATTGTAATTCCAAATTCTTGGTAGAGAGATATCAGTTGGCCCATCTGTGGCCAAGGGGATTGGGTCATGCAGAAGGGGATTGGGTCATGCAGAAGGGACATAGTTATGGGAGCCCACCAATGTGGGTAGAAGTGTTTTCCTAGTGAAGGAGAAGTGCTGAATAGACCCCCGGAAAGTAATCTACTTCAGTCCAATGGTCCTTTAAGACCATAGCTGACTCTGTAGTGAAAAAACAAACAGGGGCGCCTGGGTGGCTCAGTCAGTTAAGCCTCTGACTTCAGCTCAGGTCATGATCTCACAGTTTGTGGGTTTGAGCCCCACATTGGGCTCTGTGCTGACTGCCAGCTCAGAGCCTAGAGCCTGCTTCAGATTCTGTATCTCCCTCTCTCTCTGACCCTCCCCTGCTCACGCTGTCTCTCTCTCTCAGAAATAAATGAAAACATTAAAAAGAAAAGAAAAAACAAACAAGAAGCCCATTTCTGCATTAGCTATGAACACAAGAGTCCTTCAGAGGTAGATGCTCATGTAAAATGACGGTTATGAGGACTATAAAATTCAGTCTTATTTGTTGCTTAAGTCTGATATTATTTCTTGCTGGCAGAGGAAAAACCTGTGTGTGTGTGTGTGTGTGTGTGTGTGTGTGTTTCTTCATTTCCAGTCTTTCTTGCCCCATGGAAGAAAGGACTTATTGCCGTGGTTGTCATTGGAGTGATAATTGTCACCGTGATACTTGGAGCCAGATGCTGTTTTCTGAAGAAAGCCAAGGGTAAGTACAGTTCTTCCAGGTCCCCTGGCCAGGAAACTGGCTGTGGATGTGAACGGATTCCGCCTCATGGATGGCTGGTGCTCTACCCCAGCGGGAACTGAGGAGACAATTGTTCTTCTCCTTGGGAAGGGGGGGGTGTCACCTTGATAACCAAAGATTTTGGCTTTGGGTATAAAGCTTTTATTGCCCCTTTGATTTAGCTAGGCACACACATGAAGGCAATGGTTCTCCTAGTTGGACAACCCATAAAAGATAAATCTGGAAGGTTACATCTGCATGTGATCAGACGAAGCTGTTTGTGGATTTGGCCACACCTCGTCCTGCAGTTAGTAGAGTGGGTGTGAGTGCTATGGAGACACTGCCCCCCAGCCCCAGACACACCCCTCCCAGTTAATCTGCCACTTGTGCCATGATCTCTACCCTGTGCTTGAGGCTAACCATGCATGGAAGGGAAGCCAGGATCACCCACTGACAACTCAGAAATCAGAGTCAGCTAGCCTGAACTCAAGGAAAAGGGCACAGTCCCAGTAAATTCTGCAAAAATGTTTGTGGACTAAGGCTGCTACCTGGGATGGGTGGGGGCAGATGGGACGATGTGGGGCCCTAGGCTTTTTCTGGAGCAAAAATGCTACAACCCTTCTGGGAAGACGGGCTCCAGATCCAACCCCTTCCTGAGGCTGACCCTGACCTTGCTCTCAGGCCAGCTTGGAATTAAAAGCAGAAGGGTTGATGTCAACTTTCCTTCTCGGAATCATCTTGAATCAAAGAGACAATTGCCTATATATCTGCCTTATCTGGTTACCATTATCTTCGTCTCTGTTTCACTAAAGAAAATCATTTCTGGCTAAAACAGTCTCAAAATATCATATTCCTGGAGGGAATGATGTGAAATCTCTCAATATAAGAAAGACCAAGAAAAGACTGACTTTGTTTATTTTCTTATTTTTTAACAGCAGGAATATATTTGGCTTTCTTTTCTCTTTTTATGGGTATTCAATCTTCAAGGCAGTCAAATATGGTCAAGATGAGTGTTCCTATCTGGTATGGACATGGATATTTTTTACTGACTTTGGATTTTCTCTTTTTCTTTTAAAGCCAAGCAGACGCCCATGGAGATGGCCAGGTCAGTGCATTTATTTGGAAAAGACGTGGCTGCTCTGTAGACATGCAGACACTGTAGGCAAATTCTGGTCATTAGGAATTTTTCTTGGGAAACTCAGAAAAATAAGAGTCTTAGGTGTAGTAGTATAGGGGTGTGTGTGTGTGTGTGTGTGTGTGTGTGTGTGTGTGTGTGTGTGTGTAAGATTGCCAGGGTCCTTCCATGAGAAAGAATGGCTTTATTCTGAGGCCGTTATCCTTTCTACACTCTTATTTGTCAAATCCCCTTTTCCTTATAAAATTATACTGAGAGCAGATGGAATTTTTAGAATTTATTTTCTTGGCAAAATAGAGTTGACCTAAAAAAGGGGTTGACAATTTTACCATTTTTGAAACCCCAGATCCAAAAGTATGGAAATGATAGCTCTGTTCTGGAGGAAAACAGTAGCATAGGCAGAAGAATTCAGAGGGGTGGCATTCACCTGATAAGTTTGCCTTTGGCCCTGCCACTTATTTCAACAGCAAAAAGTTGTTGTCAAATAATCTTGGAGCCAAAAACAGGAGCTTAGTTTTCTACAGGAGAAGGTAAAGTTTTCCCAACTGGAGAAATTCCTTAAAAAAAGAAAGAAAAAAGAAAACTCTTCCTGGTTTTCTCATGATCTTTCCTTGGTTATTTTCTTATTTTGAAGTTAGAGCCCAAAAAAGTCATATTTATTTTTCCTTTTTTAATTTCATTTTAAGGCCAGCAGTGCCGCTTCTGAACTCCAGCAATGACAAGATGTCAGATGCCAACACTGAAGCCAACAAACATTACGGTACAGTCATGGCTTCCTGCCGTTGTGAAGTGTTTTCCCCAGAGGGCTACGTACTCCCCTACCCGTCTTAGGAACAGAATCTGTAGGTGGTGGGGTTCAAGTTGGAAGGGAAGCCCTGTCCTCAAGCAGGGACACTTAATCTAATCAGTCATGGAAGGGTGAGTTAACAAACAAACAAAACAAAAACTTTGGAAGACAGGCAGAACTTTTTATCCCAGTTTTACCACCTTCTAAACATCTCAGGGAATGTGGAGAATAATTGTGATGCTGTGGGTAGCCATCCCAGCTTATCTCCCAAAACTTTGAACAGTGCCCAAGTATAATCATTATCTTTCTGTTAGAGAAGAGACCAGTTACCAAATTAGGGCATTGGTAAAACATCTTCTCAGATGGAATTGTTTATTATAAGCACAAGACAGTTTCCTTTCAAACTCTGCCACAACAAATTTAAATATTTCTCTGATAGTGGAGGCATTAAAAAAAAGCGGTACAATAAAGGAATGCATGACTAGAGGCTGAGTGCAAGCTTGAAAGTCAGCTCAGTAGGGTGGGCAGCCAGTCCCTGGAGTTCTTAATCTTATTAAGTCTAGGAGAAAATTGCTCAAGCCTTTGAACAAGGGTGCCAGCCACTCCCTAGAGGGGGTTATAATTATATCACACAAGACATCCTGTCTCAGACCGGGTCCGGGGCAGTTTTCTTTATCAGCAGGTCTGAGAATAGAATGCTCATGTTCTTTTCTAATTGTGTGTTTCACAAGACTGGGAATTTTAGGATATGCCTTTTACAGGGCATACCTGAGAAATCAGTTTAAGAATTTGAACACTTCTTACAGTACCAAATCAGACCTTTAAAAAGTCAATAAAATGGCCTGGCTGTCTCAATCAGTAGAGCATGAAACTCTTAACTTCAGAGTCATGAGTGCAAGCCCCACATGGGGTGTGGAGCCTAAAAATAAATATATATATACATACATACATACATACATACATAAATGGAAAGCCTGGGAAACTGTATTCCTGACGTCCATCAAATAGAACAGGAACTAAAGAAAGCACAAAATACGATACCATCCTTACTAGAAAGTGAATAAAACATTTGTATTAGCAAAAGTAATGGGCCAATAAAGAGAAAAGAGCAAATATATCATTTAAGAAACTACATTCAAAAATATTTGGTGAATATTTAGTAAAAAGTAATCCAGTGTTATAGAGAAAACACCTTTTTGTGTTTTGGTGATTTATATTATTTACATGTAAATACATAGACACTTTAAATTAAATGCTAATAGAGGTATATTAAAATAGGATTTCCCTCCCAATTTCCAAAATGCAAGAAACACTCTAGTTCTTATATTGTCTCTCCATGGATTATTTCACTTTATAAAATATTTTAATAATCACAATAAGCAATTAGTTTAAATAATGGAAACTCATATATTCTTCAGAAGTAGTATTTGTAACATCCATAAGAATTATTATTATTATTTTTTATTCTTGAGAGAGCGTGTAAGCAGAGGAGAGGGAGGGAGAGGTTCCCAAGCAGGCTCTGCACTGTCAGCATGGAGCCCGACGTGGGGCTCAAACTCACAAACCATGAGATCATGACTTGAGCTGAAGTCAAGAATCAGACACCTAACCGAATGAGCCACCTAGACACCCTGAGAATTATTTTTTAATAAAGAACAACGTGATAAAAAAAAAAGTTAAAAAATGTTTTTGCCCACTGAGGTGGCAGCCTGAAAGCACCGTAATTTTTTTTTAATATTTTATTTATCTTTGAGAGAGAGATAGAGACAGCATGAGCAGGGGAGGATCAGAGAGAGAGGGAGGCACAGAATCTGAAACAGGCTCCAGGCTCTGAGCTAGCTGTCAGCACAGAGCCCGATGCGGGGCTCGAACCCATGAACCGTGAGATCATGACCTGAGCCGAAGTCGGACGCTCAACCGACTGAGCCACCCAGGCACCCCAGCACTGTAATTTTTTAAACCATGTTCTCATGCATTCAGTTCTCCAGCTGGAGAAGGTGAGTTTGCTAGTTTCTAGTTATGGGCCCCTCATTTTAGAATTAAGCTTAATTTCAGGGCACCTGGGTGGCTCAGTCAGTTACCTGTCCGACTTCAGCTCAGGTCATGATCTCCTGATCCGTGAGTTCAAGTTCCACATCGGGCTCTGTGCTGACATCTTGAAGTCTGAAACCTGCTTCAGATTCTGTGTCTCCCTCTCTCTCTGTCCCTCCCCCACTTACGCTCTGTCTCTCTCTCTCTCTCTCACTCTTTCTCAAAAATAAACAAACAGAAAGAATTAAGCTTAATTTCTAATGAGCTTGCTCAAAGTGAACGATTCTGAATTTTGAACAATCCATAAGCAGGAGTCTTCCTCCCCTGAGATGGCAAGCATGTTTCTGGTGACCACACGGTGGTTGGGATGGAGCCGTAGGGGGACCAGGAGGGAATACAGAATCAGATACACTGCTGGTTGCCCACCACACTGAAGCAGTTAGGCTTGACTTCATTTGTTAGTGGCACTAAGTTTTTTAAATGTTATATAGGAAACTAGAAATTCCATTGCCATTATCCTAATTGTTATTTTTCAACTAGGTTACAGTAAAGATGTTAGAAACCATGCAATGAAACCAATGAATGAAAGTAAAGGTAATTATCTAATTAATTTTTTTTTTTTAATGAGAAACTTTACATTAAAAAACACCCTTAGGGAAAAAGCTAAAACTGTTAAGACCTGGGTATGTTTCTCCACCTCTCTCAGTGACCCTGTCCCCAGCCACTGTGTATAAATGGAGATGGCTAGTTGCTTTCTCCAAAGATGCTATCTTGTGTCCTTAATGGAAAGAAACCCAAATTCTAGGGGGAAAGAACTGGGTTATACCTACCAGAGAACTGGCCAATTCAGAATAGGTTACTGAGTAACGTAGAGGACCTCCCTTCTTTTGGATAGTGGAGGCAGGGATGTTGTTTATTTTATTTTATTTTTTTTAATTTTTAATTTTTAAATGTTCTATTTATTTCTGAGAGAGAGAGAAAGAGAGACACAGCGTGAGCAGGGGAGGGTCAGAGAGAGAGGGAGACACAGAATCTGAAGCAGGCTCCAGGCTCTGGGCTAGCTGTCAGCACAGAGCCTGACGCGGGGCTCAAACCCATGAACCGTGATATCATGACCTGAGCCGAAGTCAGACACTCAGCCAACTGAGCCACCCAAGCGCCCCTTATTTATTTATAATGTTTATTTATTTTTGAGAGAGAGACAGACAGAGTGTGAGTGGGGTGGGGGAGGGACAGAGAGAGAGACACACGCACACAAGATCCAAAGCAGGCTCCAGGCTCTGAGCTGTCAGCACAGATCCAGACACAGGGCTTGAACCCACAAACCATGAGATCATGACCTGAGCCAAAGTCGGATGCTCAACTGATTGAGCCACCCAGGTGCCCCCATGTATTTTATACATAACTTACAAATATTATTTTGTATCTAAGTATTTAATAAAAATAAAAAATATGCTATAAAAAATAAAATAGCATTGCTACTAATTTTTAAAGATAATTAACAATAGATTCCTTACCACGGGTAAAGCTCAGAGGATTGGGCTAAATCATCTCTGAAAATTCCTTTCGCCTCGGGGCTGCTATCATGGGAGCTAACACTTTGAAGAAGTAGGGATGCCTGGGTGGCTTAGTCGGTTGAGCATCCGCCTCTTGATCTCAGCTCAGGTCTTGATCTCTGTGTCATGATTTCAGACTCTGAGTGAGGTGTGAAGCCTACTTAAAAAAAAAAAAATCTAAAGAAATTAACACCTGTGTCCTTGACCACACATCACTGTTTTCAGTGCTGGTGAGAAACCCCAACTCTAAGGCTTCAAAAATAAAACAATTATGTAATTTTGAGTCGAAGACAAACTAATTTACTGGATTTCACTCTAGCAGCCCAACTGCTCTCATTAACTTGTTTTTCTATGCATATGGCTCATACCTTCAGAGCATTTTTAGGCTGGGGACCCTATCCTCCACTTCCTGAGATCCCTTCCATCTTGGAGATAGCTTTCTATGCCTGTGGCAGTGGAGTAGAGTTCTAGAGTTAACTGCCATGGCTGATACTGGCTGTTTTCTGTGTCTACTGAGTTTTTACAAATCCCCTGTAGAAACGATGGGGACCTGGGCAGGAGCACCCTTCCACGTCCTGGGGAAAGCAGGACTTATCACTGTCTTCCCCAGCCCAAGATTTCTCATCTACTTAAAATGGCTTTCAGCCTGGGTCTGGCTTCCTCCTCGAAATATGGAATGTTTTAATCATTTGAGTGGAAATCTCGAAGGCAGGCTGAGGCTCCCCAAGGAGATTTTGTCTAACCGGTGCTGTGGTTCTTTTGAGCAGAGCCTCTGACCGTGGATGTGGAATACACAGAAGTGCAAGTGACCTCATCTGAGAGTCATCAAGGTAAACACCATCCCTGGCGCGATTCCTCATGTTTTGCTCTCTGTTTGGGTGTAGACACCAGGGTGAGGTGTGCTATGATCCAGGGACAAGGGTCCCTTCAGTCGGTCAGAAGGGAGGTGGTCAGCAGACAGACCTGTTAGATGTGCCTACGGCAGGAGCAATGATCCCCCGCCTAGGCTTTTGAGGTGTAAAATTTCATTACTTGTTATTTACCCTACTAGTAGTCATGAGTAAGTTTTATTGAGCAATTACTAAGTGCTAAGAAATGTGTTTGTTGAGAGACTTTGAGGGCAGCCTCACCCTTGGGCGTGTGGACTTTCCTCCAGAGGTATGTTCCTGCCCAAACCTAGCATCTTCCTTAAAAAGCTGCTTGCACACTGAGCTCGTGTAAATGAAATGCATGTTTGAAGGTAGTGAGGGCTTGGCTCTTTAAAGGGACACTTGGGGAAAGGCTTTTGAAAGCACAGAGTACCCTGCTGTGTAAACAGTGGCACTAGCGTCACGCTTCAGGTTTTGTTTTCATGTGTGTGGTTCTCTCAGGGGAAGGTGGCCTGGAGGTCCCTAGTTCTGGCTCTGTACTGACCGATACTTAGTCAGAGTGGGCTGGTCCATAGCAAATGCTAGAACAATAATTTCGGTTGCTATTGGTCCCACAGAAAACCATGTATATCTTCCTAGCTCTCCTCTAGCCTCGGTCTCCCACAGACCCCTGCACTCAAAGGAGCCATCCAAAGCCTTCCTCCCCTTCTGGGCAGCTCATTAGGGCTATTGCCATGCACCCCCTCTCCCTTCCTGCTGAGGCTGAGGCCTCCGCTGTGTCTATTCTGCCTGGCAAGCTGAGGGCTGTTTTCCAGACCAGGCATTGACCAGAGCCACAAGGCAATGGCATCCCTCTGGCTCCATGATTTGGGGAGAGTTTTGGGTTCCTTCTTCCTTCCCTTGCTTAGGTTCTGGGTACCATGTCAGCTGCTGTGTGCACAGACTCTTTCGGTAAGGCAGCCCCCAAAGGCCCCTAGGCTGTGTGCTGCCACTGGGGCACTGTTCTCACAGTCTGTGGCCCCTGCAGTTGGTACTCCCTGATCTGCATGGCTACCCAGGGCATCCCACTTCCAAGTCTGGACTGGACCTGGGAACGGTGGCGGCCATGACAGGCCTGAAATTCTCTCCCTTGCTATTTCATTGTAAAGTGGTTTGCCTGTTAACAAGTGAAGGGCCGTGATGGACCAGCCCTTGTGCAAGTAGCAAAGGTACATGTGTGGCCTGCGGGACCTCGGAGGTCCCCTTTGCAATTCTAGTCTCAGTGGAGCAGAGGGCCTTTGGACGCCCTCTCAGCAGGAAAGTGACAGGTTCCTTGTGGCTGGTGCAGAGGACAGACTGAAAGGGGACAGGGATGGAGACAGAGAGACCCGTGTGTTAACACTGGGCAACAAGGGATGAGGACGAGGCCGAAGCGCTGGCAGTGGTGGGTTCGAGGTCTGTTTTAGAGACGTCACAACACTGGGTGAATTTTATGGCAAGGACCATGGAGACAGAATCACTACAGGTTGTGTGAGTGGACAACCGTGAAGATGGTCATCATGTCTGAGACAGGGAGGAACAGCGGGCTCAGCTGGGTTAAGTATGAGATGCCCAAGAGGAGACAGCACAGGGCTCTGGTGCTCAGAATGGAGTCTGGGTCGGCTCTGGCTACAGGGTCTGGAGGGGGGCTCCCCTCCAACCTCCTCTGGCCCCGCCAAAGCCCAGTGCAAATGCCCTTTCATCACTCGGACCCAGTCATGTGAGTAGCAGCTTACATCCCTTTAAGGGGACTTCAGACTCAAAAGAAAAGAGGAACAAGAAGTCAGGGCGCCCCGTGATTTTGATGATGTGTGGAAAAACCCTGCTGTCCCCATTGGCCCTCCAAACTCCACTGGGCACTCAGGCAGACAGTGATTGCCCCCCGGCCATGGCCTCGAGGTCCTGAAGCTTCTCACAGTGGGCCAGGCCCTGCCCCTGCTCTGTCGCCAGCCAGGCCAGGGCAAGGTGGCATCGTGAGCGCTCTGCCCAATGCCTGGGAGGGTTTGGATTTGAGGTAGCTGAACGAGAAAGGAAGCAGGGTTTCTCCTTGGAAAAGCGTCCATTTTCCATTCTTTTGGGAACGTTTCCGTGTTAGAGTGTCTGGTTTTCTTTTTCTTGCTTGAAGGTGGTGGCGGGGCTTTCAAGGGAAAAGGACCCTAGGACAGGGTGAGGAGGGAAGCTTTCCTTGACAAGCGTGTGCAGGTAACCAAGTGGTTACTTTCCCCCAGGCTGCAGGGGCCCCGGGAGAGCTAAAATGAGTGCCGCGTGGGTGGAAATGGAGAGCATCTGGAAGATTCAAGTTGAGCTTTCTGGACACAGCCTCATTGGTGCTAAGGGACATCAGGGTAGTGCAGGCCTGGCCTGGAGTTAGTGGGTGAGGAAAGAGCTCTGTGGGTTCAAGGCCAGTGATGAGTAAACTTGATCTGGTCTTGGCCAATCTAGTTCCCTGTTTTCAAGGCTCTGTCTTCTACAGCTGGGGTGGAGGAGGGGCTGGGAACCGAATCCGGCTCTGACTCTGACCGGGCAGCTGCCCAAGGAGTCACTCGGGGATGGAGGCGGGGTGGGAAGGAACTCGTTAAACCGGTTTGTTCCTTGTTTGCTCTGAGGCTAATTGCTGGGAAAACCCCATGACGTTGAAGCCATCTCTTTCTCTGTTAACAGAGAAAAACAGGAGCCAAAATAAAGCGCCATCCGGAAACATCCCTGACAGCAGAGACAAACAGCCTGCTGGCCTGGGTTAGTCATTAGCAGGCAGCTGCTGAGCAGGGGAGGTGGTGATGAGGGGCCAGCCCCCGCCCATCCCTGAGGGGCAGAACAGGGGGGCAGCAGGAGGCACCTCTAGGGATGGAAACCAACAGGCTGATCTGCAGTTATAAGGAGGAAGGGAGTCAAGTGCGGCTCTTGAGTCCAGAGGGTATTAGAGTGTCCCCAAGGTGACCAGAGAGGTCTACCAGCACCCCTTGTGTTCCGGGAGGTGGTGGAGCTTACAAGGGTGTCCAGGCCCCCACATTGGTAGCCCAGCTCCTTCCCTCCCTTCCTTCCCCATGGCCCCCGCTCCCATTGTGGGGCAGGATCAGAGGATGAGCTTGCAGGGACCCGTGTGCCGGGTGCAAAGTGTCCTATATTGCTCATCACAGCGTTGTCTGCTCCATGGCCTGGGGCTCCCAAAAGCTCCTGTCTGAGTCGCCTTTTGCCTCCACCTTCCACCATACCCAGCACACAGTAGGATCATACTGAATGAGGGGCTTGCCCAGCCTGACATTGAGCAGAATCCCTTGGGAATGTGACAGATGCCCAGGAGATATGGGAATCCCTGGAGCTTCCCTCTACACCCCCAAATCTGGTGCTGCGGAGGGAGCCCGGGGAGTGGTATAGGCCTCTTAGAGAATGGCAGGTGTCTGAGCAGAGTGGGGCCTGGTATCTCAGCCACTCTAGCAAGTACCAACTCCTGATTGGTTCCCT
>NW_027532607.1:3042239-3045689 GCF_008692635.1 Crocuta crocuta | reverse complement strand
GACCCATTTACAGCCTTGTGCAAGGGCCTGGCCTCCCCAAATGTCCCAAGTTCACCTGCTGGTATCTGAACCATCTCCCAGGCTTTGTCCTGGTGTTCAGGTCCTGGCAGGGGAACCACCACCATACAGTGTCTCATGAACAACCATGATTTTAATCCTAAGATCTAAAACCTCAGGGAGCAAGCTGATCATGCCAAAGCCTTCCTGAAGCTCAGGGGACCTGAGATAGAGGCACCTGCAAGCATTTGCCTGGTGCCGTCACTGTCACATGAAACCTTTACCGGTGCCCCCAGGTAACTGCAATGACTACGAGGAGCTCCAGGCCTATCAGGGGAGAGAAAGTCGTGGGGACAAATAACATCAGTGTGGTCGTGAGCAAGTGTCCCCAAACTGCCATGGGAGTACAGGGGGCCTATGCACCTGCCCTGGGCGCCGGGAAGGGGTGAGTGTGTTAGGGCGTATGTAGGTGCGTAAGGGTGTGTGTGCCCCAGCGCAGAAGCAAAGCTTGTCCTGAGACTTGGAGGATGAGGAGGAGTGGGGCAAAGAGAAAGGGCCGTGCCAGCTGTGGAAGGGTATGTTTAGGGCCAGAGGACATCCCCGGAGCTGAGGGAGTCAAGGGTATCTTGCAGTTAGAGTCCACGGACATGCCCCAGCCATCTGCCACCAAGAGAAATAACATGGCACTGAGCATGGTGGCAGGAAGCATCTTACCCGGTCTGGGGCTTCGTCTCCAGATCTGTAGGAGAATGTTGGACTCATGGTATGAGCCACCTTTCTACAGTGCGGCTTCCTTGTCCTTTGTGCAGGTGAGAGGAGGTGGGGGAAGCAGTGGGGGCCCATCCTGTTTCCTGAGGATCTATGGGTGTGTATGTCTGCACATGCTGTGTGTGTACACGCTCTATGTATGCATACAGTGCATGTAGATGCACTACGAGTGTGTGTACATGTGTGTGTGTATACAACCGGTATACACACTTCAACTTAAACAGATGACCATATGGGTGCTTTGTCTTCCAAACCTTGGGTCTCCTCTGAATGTAATCCATACCCTGGCTGGTCATCTGTCTGCCGGTCCCAACGAGTCCAGACCAAAGGATCTCAACCCCTGTCTGCCTATTGAAATCCCCTGGGAGCTCTTAAAACCCCTCGATACCCGGGCCAATCCAGAGCTAGTCAGAGTCAGAATGAGGCCCATGTGCTGGCATTTGAAATCAACTAGCCCAGCTCTCAAGATTTCAAGTGGTTCTCAGTCACAGCTCGTCCTTAACATCACGATGGTGCCCAGGCTCTAACCCAGACCTCAGGTGATTGGGAAGTCATAGCCCAGCCTCCTGGGAGGGAGCTTGGACACGGGGGCACACTGGCAGGGAAGGGGGGATGGGACCACTGAGCAGGAGGCTGCAGGCCTCTGCTGGGAACCCCTCCACCTACAGACCCTTGGGTCTAGGGTTCCCCTGGGGCAGGTGGACCTGCCCTCATCATGGCCTGTTGACCTCATACTTCCAGGCTGAGAGTGATGCTACTTAGACCAGGATCCTGGAAAGCCAGGAAATGGCCTGGGCTTAGTGGCAATAAGGTCTCCAGGGCCTGCTGGAGACGGGCACTCGTGGGGCGGGGTCGTGGGCAAGCAGGGAGCCTCAGACATTCTCTTGCTTCAACAGTGGGCTGACCCGGTGCCCAGAGGCAGCTGTTGACCTGTGCTTGATTGCTTTCCAGGTCTGGAAAGCAAGGGCACAGAGACGGTATACAGCGAAATCCGGAAAACTAATCCTGGTGAGTGAGGGCTTCTGACTCCACAAGCCTGGGGGACGTTCCTCCCTGAATCATCCATGGGGCCGCGGGAGTAGGCAGGGAGCAGGAGCAAAGGAGGCCCCTTAACACCGAAGTTGTTGACTCTCTCTCCCCCACCACTCTTCCAAATGTAGCCACGTGTCACATGTGCTACAATTTAGTCAATGAACACTTATTAAGTGCCTGCTGCATGCCAGGCAAACAGGACTTCGCATATTCGTAATCAGCTCATGGAGTGTGTCCTGGCGCCACTGTGTGCTCATGTGACCCTAACGAGGGAAGCAGTGTGGCCCTGCCTGTTCTCGGGGGCCAACCAGAGAGCCATACCTGTGCCACCCCCCCCCCGCAAAGGGCCCTGGTGCACGGGGCACGCCCGAAGGTCTTGGACAAAGTCAGTGCTGTGCTTTGAAGACCTTGGGTAGCGTCAGTCTTTCTGAGAACCCCCCTTTCTGCCTGGGGGTGGGGTACATTTTTTTGAGTCTTCCTTTCTTTGATTCTAGACCCCAATTCAGTTCCCATCTCCACCACTTCCTCCTGAGGAGCATCCCCTAGGACTGAGCATGGTGCCAAGCACACAAGGGTTTCCAGCAATAAATTTTTTTTTGTGCCATCTAGGAGAGAGAGAGAGAGAGAGAGAGAGAGAGAGACAGCGTGAGCAGGGGAGGGTCAGAGAGAGAGGGAGATACAGACTCTGAAATGGGCTCCAGGCTCTGAGCTGGCAGTCAGCACAGAGCCCGACGCAGGGCTCGAACCCACGAACCGCGAGATCATGACCTAAGCGAAAGTCGGACGCTTAACCGACTAAGCCACCCAGGCACCCCAATAAAAAAGTTGTTTAAGTGTAATTATCCTAATCCATCTTGGGGAAATGAATGAATATAAAGATTACTTTTAAATTCTGAAAATGGGGGGACAGCTGGGTGGCTCAGTCAGTTAAGCATCCGACGTCAGCTCAGGAATTGATCTCACAGTTCTTGAGTTCGAGCCCCACATCGGGCTCTGTGCTAACAGCTCAGAGCATGGAACCTGCTTCAGATTCTGTGTCTTCCTCTCTCTCCCTGCCTCTCCCCCGCTTGTACTCTCTCTCTCCCAATAATAAATAAACATCAAAAAAGTTTTTAAAAAATTCTGAAAATAGGGGCGCCTGGGTGGCTCAAAGTGACCGACTTGATTTTGGCTCAGTTCAGGACCCCAAGGTTGGCTCAGCACTGACAGCACAGAACCTGCTTGGGATTCTCGCTCTCCCTCTTCACCTCCCTTGCACTCTCTCTCTCCCTCCCTCTCCCTCTCTCAAAATAAATAAATTTTAAGATAAATAAATAAATTCTGAAAATCAGTCACAACCCAAAAGGCATAAGATTCTGGGGGGAATTATCACTATGAGTATATTTTGCTTTGTACAACAGACCTGTATTTAAGTGGATTCTCGGTGAAGCATTAAAACTGGCTGGAAACTCCGGGCGAGCCTGGCCACTGCAAGTGCTGTCCCCAGACCAGCAGCTGTGGTGGCTCCTGGACCAGCCCAGCCCCACAGAATCAGAATCTCCAGAATCTGAACTCTGAACAGGCTCCCAGATATTGCTGGTGCTGCCAACATTTAAGGAATACTGTCTTACCGGAAGAGCCTACTTTTTATCTGAGAGAGGAACCACCCCTTAA
>NW_027532607.1:2993463-3042076 GCF_008692635.1 Crocuta crocuta | reverse complement strand
CCCTTAACTAATTATTATTATTATTTTTTTTTTTTAAATGGTGTTGTCATGGTTAGAGCAGAAACCCAGCGCCATTGCAAAACTTGACACTGACTGACTGATTTTCAGAAACCAGCCTCTGGGGGAGTTTTTGGCTTCAGTGTCTCATTTTGTATTCTCAGTGTATTCAGAGCCACCAAAATGCAAATTCAGAAATAAACAGACCTCTGTCCTTCCAGTGTAACAAAAAGCTAGAGTTGTTGTAAGGCTCACGCTTGGTCCTGTCGGGTAATTGTGTGAAAATTGTATGAAGCCCCTTCTGCTCTTCTCATGGTCCCTGAGACTGTTTTGGGTTGCTCTGGTTATGCAAAACCTCACATTTATTGAGCACGTAACTGTGTATGCCAAGTGGTCTGTGTTACAATATCTCTTTCAATCTTCACATTTAAGTCCCATTTTACAGATGAGGATACTGAGGCATAGAGCAGTGAATCCACATGCCCAAGTTCACACAGGAAGCAAGGAGCTGGACTCCAGGCTCCTGATCAGGGAAGTGCTATGCTGGGGGTGTGCAGAACCCGCAGGGACTCACCCCTTCCCCACCCCCGCCCTCAATCCCCCTGCAGGACAGGTCTGCTGTGGCCTGAGCCTGCTGCTGGAGGCCCTTTACAGCTGCTGGCCACACCCAGGGTGTGTATTAGGTGCCCTGCCTATTAGACTGACAAAAAACAGATTAACAGGAGAAAAACAGTGATGAAGTAACCCCTCAGGGTGGTTAGAACTGGGGGCTTATTTAGCATGTTAGGCAAGAACAGTAAATTTGTAGAGAAGTGACAAAACAAATGGGAAGGTAAAATATATGGGAGAAACTAATGGAGCAAGTTTTCATCTCAGCACCACCTTTCATCTTCGCAGCCAGAAACCTTCCCTGGGAGAGAGGATTTATGGCTATCTTCGTTTCTCAGGAACTTCTGCTTCTGGTCAGATAAGGGAAGCTCCTGGAAGGCTTCTTTCTGCATCCTCCGGTTCAAAATAATCCTATGCCAATGCGGCGTATTTGGGGGTGGCATTTACACCTGCTTTAGGGCAGCTGTGCAGATGGTCCTCCATGCTGAGTCCTCAGTCCCCCGCTGCTTCCTCTGGCCTAAGGCGGGAATAGACAGACCGCAGGACCCAACCCTGCAGGGGTTCAGGGTGGTGAAGAGCCCTGCTTTGCTCGCAGACATCTGAGCCGCAGTCCTGGCACTGCCCCTTAGCAGCTGTGTGACTGTGAGCAAGTTGCCTAACCCCTCTGAGGCTCCAAGTTCTTCAACTGTTACATGGAGATGAGATTAAATGAGAAAGGGGGTTAGCATGGGGGTTGGGGGGATGGTGCTAATTACCCCAGGTACGAGTCCATGTGGCATTCCGACCTACAGCGAGCATCCAATCCTTGTTAGCTGAAAGGTGCAGGGGAAACTTGAGCCCTAGGGTTCAGTGCAGGGACCAGGTAGACCCATCACCCCCCGTCCCCCGACTCCCAGCCAGAGCCCCATCAGGGCCATCAGGAGTCAGCTGGGGCTTGGGTCCCCCTGTAGCCTGGTCTCTGGACTGGCAGCCGGCTCCTGCCCTAGCGGTTGGGGGTAGAGAGAGCCCCGGGTCTTGTAGCCAAAACCACAGGGCTGCCGTGAAAGTGCGTGCTCGCACCTTGCCTCAGAGGCTCCTGGCCTAGTGGCCAAGGGAGCTGCTATTCCCAGCATTTCCTGCTCGGCCACTGCTCCTCCAGGCCAGGGAACTGCAGGCTCCGTCAATCCTCTTCCTTTTCTTTCTTTCCGTCCTTCTTACATGAGACACACTCTCTGCTCAGTCCTCAAAACTATCCTAGGCTTGACGGAGGCTCTACTGCTGTTCCTCTTCTACAGATAGGGAAGTGGGCCAGAGGTTAAATAACTTGTCCCACTCCCAAGGCTAGTGATGGCAGAGCAGGGACTCGGGTGTGGGGAGCCTGGCTGCAGAGCGTGCTCTAAACGTTTCCTCCCAGTGCTGCCTTTTCCAGCTTTGTTCAGTTTCACATTATCACCCGCTTACTTAGAGGATTCAGCTCTATTAAGAGTAACAGCCTGGGGGTGTGCCTGGGTGGCTCAGTTGGTTGAGCTTCTGGTCTTGACTTCAGCTCAGGTTAGGATCTCCCAGTTCGTGAGTTCGAGCCCTGTGTCAGGCTCTGAGCTGACAGCCAGCTCGAGATGCTCCCTCTCTCTTTGCACCTCCCCTGTTCACACGCTCTCTGACTCTCTCAAAATAAATAAATAACCTTTAAAAAAAAAAAAAGACAGAGAGTAACAACCAGGTATGGTTTGGGTGACCCTGGGTGAGTCGTGGAACCTCTCAGAACCTTGGTCGCCTTCTCTGTGAAATGCAGGGCAGGGCTTGAATCTAGATCGAGCATTCTTCAGGTGTGTTAAAACACAGATGGTGTCGTGCCACACCCCCTCCCCAGACTTTCTGATTTCAGTAGGTCTGGAGCGGGACTGATTTGTATTTATTTTTTTTTTAATGTTTATATATTTTTGAGAGAGAGTGAGTGAGCAGGAGAGGGATAGGGAGAGAGACACAGAATCTGAAGCAGGCTCCAGGCTCTGAGCTGTTAGCACACAGCCCGACGCGGGGCTCAAACCCACAAACCCTGAGATTGATCTGAGCCAAAGTCAGATGCTTAACTGACCAAACCACCCAGGCGCCCCAATTTGTATTTCTAACAAATTCTCACATGCTGCTGCTGTTGTTCTGGGGACCACACTTTTAGAAACATTTTCTAGATGTCCTGACTTCCCTTCTGATTATACCTCTGTTAAGTTATATTCTGCTTCTTGCTTGAAGAGGTAGAGTCTCTCTTACTCCTCAGCAATCCTGAAAGGGTCCCGGAAGGACCGCTCAGGGTTGGCCAGCAGAGAGAATCCTCCCACTCATGTACATGCGCACTTGTATGCTTGTGTGTGTGTGTGCTGGGGGCAGAAGGGTGACACACAATAAAATAAAGGTCCTGGTGGGGAGGGTGTCTCTGGACAGGTCAGTGGATGAGCTGAGTGCAGAGCTAAGACTTAGCTAACCTTTCCTTCTTAATTTTTTATTCTTCCCAACTTAGTTTCTTAGTCCCCCCCACCTTCCAACCAGCAGCACTTCAGGGCTGGCTATTTTGGGAAATGGCTCATAGGGCGTAGTTCTGGCTCTTCAACCCCCACCCCCCCCTTTCCCCTGAGTGATACAAAGGAAAACTGCTCCTCTAGATAAGGGAAAGGGCATCGGGCAGGCCTGCCTCCAAGGAACAGCCGCAGGGCGGGAAATCTGGAGAGAGCCTGGTGGGCTGGCGGCTCAGGAGTCGGGGGCATCTGTAGGCTGCGGGAGGAAGCAGGTCTTCGCAATCTTGGCTTTAGGCTGTAAGCTCATGGCTTTGGTTGTGTGTTTTAACTGTGGCAAAATATACATAACACCTGCCATTTTAACCACTTTTAAGTGTACATTTCAGTGGCATTAAATACATCACCATCACCATCATGTCCAGAGCTTTTTCATCTTCCCAAAATGAAATTTTAGACCCAGTAAGCAATAACTCGCTACTCTTTCCAGCCCCTGGCAATAGCAATTCTACTTTGTTTATCTGTGAATTTGATAAGCTCATCGCTTCTATCTCAAGTGAGGTGGCTGAATGGATGATCTTAAATTAAGTTGCCTTCCGGTGATAACGTTCAGAGAGTCTCAGTGTCCTGGCATTTGGAAGTCATTGTTATTTGTCTATGCTTTGGTTCATCCAAAAACATTCCCCTGAACGTGTTGTTCTAAGCAACTTCTAAGAGTCATTACCTAGGTCCCTTGGAGGCAAGCCTAATCCTTTATTCACCCTTGATTCCAAGACCCTATAGGTATTTCCTTCTACTACGCCTGAGTTTCCCCTTCAAATCTGAATTAAATCATAGAGCTCAGGGGCCCACTCACTGTGCTTCTGGGACGTTTGTTTTGGCTGGAGTCCACCTGGATGGTTCTTTGCACTGTAACCCCAAGAGAGACACCCTGAGTGGGAGATAGAGAGACTAGGGTTTGGTCTCAGCCCTGCCCTTATCCAATTCTGTGACTTGGCTCCCAACACTTACTTTCCCCCGCAGCGTTAGTGTTCTCACTAATTTTCAATAAAATGCCCCTCCCCCATATGGAATTGTCACAGTGAACTCCACAGTGTTCCTCAGGGATGTGTGGGGGTGGATAAGCACTGTGGTGGACAGGTGGGTTCAATAATATTGGTAGAAGGGGGCATCTCTTCCAGCTGAGTATCCCCTGCTGGGTCAGGGCCATGGTTAGACAGGTCTGCTCTACTCGGTTGACGTAGAGCTAAGTTAATGTCTTGTCCTAGCACTTAACTCAGTCTGGGACAAGGAAACCTCTGATCTTTGAATGTTTCCGCTTCCCAACTGTTAGGTGATTCATTACAAAATGTTAGGGAAAGAAGGAGAAGGTTCTCAGTACTAGAAAATTTAAATCCAAAAGAAGCCAAATTTAGAGAAACGAAGGAGAAGGGAAGGCAAGCCCTAGAAAACAGCCAGAACTGGTTGAAAAAGAGCTTTTGCATTTCTGTAACCATCAACTTTCTTAAGGTAAAAGGAAACATGCAAATGATTTCTGGTAAATTAGATCGGCAAGGTTAGCACTTCAGGCTTTTTGAAGTACTTAACTTCCTTTTCAACGATTTGCCTCAGATTAAGATTTGCAAATCCCAGTCAGCAACAGTAGCTCTGGTTAGGACTTATGAATTGGCTTTCCAGAAATGGGATTTAAGTCTGTGTTTATGCCTCTTATTAAGCAGTAATGTGGGTAGTCCTGAAAAGTGAGCATTTGAAGAAAGTAGTCCAGGTTGGTTTAGTACCTTTCTCTCTTTAACACTTCGCGGGAACCAATTTCCTACCATCCCCTATAACCTTGGAGTTTATATAGGATACTCTGTTACTCACCTGAGTTCTCTTGATTTAGATGGTGGTGTCTTCCCAGGGCTTCCTCATAGCTTAGATGCTCTGGGTTGTGGGATAACCTGGCATCAAAAGCCTGCTACCCCCTACCCCCCGCAAGCACACCCCCACTCAGGCATGCACCCCCAAAACCTCTCTTTTTACCTGTCATCAATTTCCTCCTTCTCTGACTAATCCAGGGAAAGGTTTGATTTTTCTTTTCCTCCCCTTTCATACGTTTTCTTTTATATCCCATGTTGGGTGTAGAGATTGCTATAAAACCAGTATGTGAACACTAAACAAAAGAATGATCTAGCCCACAATCATTAAGAAACTTGGGCTTCTAGGAATTCACCTCCTTGTGAGTCCTCCAACAGGACAATTGGTTTTCCTCTCTAGATGCTCTGTGCCCACCTCCAAAAGTGTCCTGGGCACATCCCCCCGACAACTCCAGGCCCTGGGAAGAGACGCCAGGTCTTGCTCCAGACATGAAGCTCTGTGTTTTTGGGTTGGACCCACCTGTCTTCCCACCTGAGTATCTGCTCACTCAGCCTCCACCTTCTCCTCTCTCTTTGCTCGGTGTTCCAAATGTTTCTAAATGGGGCAGAAATGTAATATACTAAGAGTAGCCGTCATCAAGAAAAAAACCACAGTACAGAGGGCCTCTCGCAACCCCTGTGGGAGAGAGAAAAGAGCACTTGAGAGCCGGTCCCCACCCATCCTGCATGGCGCTGAGCCAGCCAGCCTGCCGGGCACTGCCAGCCCTACCCACCCAGGGTGAGGGCGTTACTTTGCTTCAGATTCAAAGAGCGTAAAAAAGTAGTCTGAAAAAAAAAAAAGAAGCACTATCCACCCGATTCTATTTTTTGCAGTGATCACTCTATTATCGAAAAGCAGCAGAAACTACAAGTATGCATAAACCAAGGGTTCCTTGAGTATCAGCAGCATATTCGAAGTTTTCCATCTTTTGTATTCTTGTTACTTTAGGAAACACAGCCTAAGGCTCTTTCCCTCTTAAGTCTGATTCCAGAGCCCTGGGGGGCTCTGGGGGAGTGGGAAGCACAGGGTCCTTCAGGCCCTCCCAGGTCCGATTTGGGCTGCAGGTGGGAGCCTTGCCCGAGCCTCACTCAATGCGTGGAAGTTTACACAATGGCTCTGCTTCGTGTGGTCCGGCTGATTCATCCATTTGGCTGTTTGACGTCTGCCTCTGCCCCAGCCAGGACAGAAGGGGGCCTCTTAGGAACTTCTGGCCCTGTTCCCTCTGCAGGGGACGCACAATAGGGCTGTGATAAGACAGGGTTTGAGGGGGAAGTGGATTTTTGGAAACAGGATATTTTTAAATTAGAGAGAGAAACAGAAGGGTTGTGACTCCCGTTGTGACAGGTGGGCCCCGAGACTGCCCAAGACTCGGAAGGGACTGGGTTTGGGGTTGGGCGGCCCCGCAGAGTCTGAGGCCCCTTGGAGTACGTCTGCCTCGTGGTACCAAGGACTCAGCGCCGGTGAGACTGGCTGCTGCCCCCAATACCCACATCCACTCGAGGCACCTTCCCCAGACAGCAGGAAGTCCCCATGGTTTCTGTCTTCAGGTCTGTGTCCATCATGGGCTGTTTGGGGAATCAGCCCCAGCAGTGTGGGCCATCGCCCGCTTAGAAGCCGCTATGAGCGGGGGCCTGCTCCTTTCCAAAGGGCCGAACCACAGCCCTCTCTAGCCTGTTGCAGTGACCGCCATCTCCAGCTAATGCAGACAGGGGTGGCTGGCCCTCCTGTTCTCCCTGGCCTTTCTTTGCCTCACTCTGATCTTCCTGACATTTGGCCAGGTCCATGTTCATCCTTGAGGCCTGGCAGGGCCAGCCGGTTCTGGCATGCATCCTGCCGAGAAGACAGTGTGGCCTCCAGCGGAAGGGGAAGAGGTGGCCCTGTCATTCCAGGCAGCGCTTGACCCTATATCCCAAGAGTGGCCGCAGCACTTACACCTTCTCCTCCATTGATCCCACTCCTGGGGATGGACAAACTACTATGAGACAAGGAAATATAGCCTTATTCCCAATGAGGATGTGGCAGCACTATTTAAATCTTTTTTTTAAATTAAGTTTATTTATTTATTTTGGGAGGGAGAAAACATGAGCCGTGGAGGGGCAGAGAGAGAGAGAATCCTAAGCAGGCTCTGCACTGTCAGCACAGAGCCCGACATGGGGCTCAAACTCACAAAACCGTGAGAGCATGACCTGAGCGGAAACCAAGAATTGGACACTTAACTGACCAAGCCACCCAGGCTCCCCTAGCAGCACTATTTAAAATAGCAAAAACTCAGAAAGAACCTGAATTTCTAAAGTAAGGAACTGGATAAATAAACAACTGCACACCCATTTAATGATTATTACACAGCTACTACCAATTAGGTTTAAGAAGGCACCAGGTAATGTTTATAAAATCATGTTATATAAAAAGGATAGGCTAGAAAATGGCATATATCGTATGTCATGACTCAGAAACAAACGCCTACTGAGAGCAGAAAATGACTGGAAGACAAAAGTGTCCACAGGCTTTGAAGAATAAACCAGAGATCATGCTTATCTGCTACTTTCTACTTCTCTATAATTTTCAGTTTTTTCTTGAAATCACCTTCAGTACTAATTTTATTTTATTTTTTATTATTTTTTAGTAGTTTATTGTCAAGTTGGTTTCCATATAACACCCAGTGCTCATCCCCACAAGTGTTCTCCTCCATGCCCATCACCCTCTTTCCTTCAGTACTAATTTTTAAAAACTGCCCAGGCACCTGCGTGGCTCAGTTGGTGGAGCATGTGATTCTTGGTTTTTCGGTGTCATGAGTTCCAGCCCCACATTGGATATAGAGATTGGATATATTGGATATAGAGCATTGGGATCTGTGCTGACAGCTTAGAGCCTGAAACCTGCTTCAGATTCTGTGTCTTCCTCTTCTCTGCCCCTCCCCAGCTCACGCTCTGTCTCTTCTTGCAAAAATAAATAAACATTTTTAAAAATTTAAAAATTAAATAAAATCTTTAAAAAAAAAAAAAACCTGTTTAAAATGTCCAATGAGCAGGACGCCTGGGTGGCTCCGTTGGTTAAACGTCTGACTTCGGCTCAGGTCATGATCTCATGGTTTGTGGGTTCAAGCCCTGCGTCAGGCTCTGTGCTGACAGCTCAGAGCCTGGAGCCTTCTTCAGATTCTGTGTCTCCCTCTCTCTGCCCTCTCCGACTTGTACTCTGTAGAGACAAAAACAAGTAAACATTAAAAAACAAATATTTAAATCTCTCTCTCTCAAAAACAAGTAAACATTAAAAAACAAATATTTAAATCTCTCTCTCTCAAAAACAAGTAAACATTAAAAAACAAATATTTAAAATGTCCAATGAGCTTACAGGGATTTTATATGCTTGTCACATGGAATATAGAGCCCAGAGGAAGCTGTCTGTGGGCAAAGAAGCCATACAGCTGAGCACCCAGTAAGCCTGCGACTCTGGTGCCTCCTTCTGCTCTGCCCACACCACCCTCCTTTCCCCAGTGGAGTTCCTGAGATGGTTGGGGAGCGGGGGGAGCCTGATGTACTTTCCGTATTGCTTACCTCCATGTTATCTTTTGTTTTGCAGATGTCACGGAAAAAAGATAGTCTGTAAGTACACATTTCATAAACAAGTTTATAAAATGGCCCATTGAGCGGTGAACTATTTCCAAACTCAGCCATGTTCTGCATTCCAATGAATTACACCCCTACAGCAGCCTGGTCTGTTTTAGACCCGGAGCCTGGGCCACAATAGCCTAGACGTTGTATGGGGGGTGTTGTATGGAAGGAGCTTGGTCATCAGGCTGGTCAGCTTTTCTGGGCCTGGTGATTTTGAACATTCTGTCCCACTGTTTCCATCCTTACATCTCAGCCCTCATATGAAGAGAGACCCTTCAAAGGATTAAGAATCTAGAACATTTAGCTCCCATTGAGCGAAGTATGTGTTTCCTCCTAGGTTCAGGCTTTGGAAGTGAGGCAGACAGGGTTGTGAGGTGGGGGGTATGCTTGGAGGAAGGGAGGTTCCAACAGCTCATTTGAACTTTGAACTCTGAGAGCCTATGCCAGTCACCCTGACACCGCAGGCCCTCTGCTGGAGAGGCCACTCAAGGTCCTTGACCCAAAGAGGGAATCAGTGGAGTTAACACTGAGGAGAAAGCAAGGTGATAATAGCTCACCAGAAGCTATGGAAATGCAGAAGAAAGGCGGGCCTGGTTAAGGGTCTCCTCCCCAAGAAAGGGGTCACTGGGATAGGCCGTGACGAAGGGGTCCAGCCACAGCAGCAGGCCCAGGTAGAAAGATCAGCAGGGGTGGAGCCATGAGGGAAGGAACAGTCCAAGCAGCTCAGGATGGCAGGAGATAGGTCATCCAGGAGAAGCACTAGAAAGAGGTCAGTTAGGGCCTTACATGCAAAGAATTCAAACACCTCATGATGAAGTTTCACTCTGTAGGAAATTGATGATTTAGGATGCTGCTACTTGGCTGACGGAAATGCTTTTTTTTTTTTTAATGTGGAGGTCCAAGTTCAAATTTTGCTAAGACCTGTCTCCTGCTATCTTCCCGCTCCCAACCTTTTGATGAACTACCCAGCAGTGCAGGGGTTAACTAACTGGGCAGCCGATAACTTGAGAAATGAGGAATTGCTGCTTTAAGCTCTGGGAAGAACCATCTGCAAGATTGCTGGATCGCTGGTAGCTTTTCCAATGGGCCCCCTGGCTTCCTTTGTTTTGCTAGAGTCTGAATTCTCATAAAACAGAGAACTCACTATGCCTTTGACGGCAGGAAACCACTGACATTCTTCTTCTGGAGGAAAGCTATCAACTTAAGGAAAAGAGGAATAAAATGAAGGTCTTTTTCTAGCCTAAACCCAGCCCGACTCCCGACACCAGCGACTTGCCTTGGCAAGGGCCAGGGGCCCAATTGGTAGGTGCAAAAACTGATGGCTGAATTGGCAGAATGGCCAGGCTGGGGTGTCCCAGTCAGGTAAAAGCAGAGCCAGGACTAGAATCTAGGGTCCCCAGGCTCCTTGGCTAGTCCACCACACAAGACTCCCTCCAAGAAGTGACATCACTGTTACAGCCATCATGGCCTTGGGAGAGTGGAAAGTGAGAACTTTGCACCATGGGCCAGGTGGGACCCAGATAAAGAGATGCTCTCCCACTACGATAAACATAGCTGTGTCCTCCCGAGGTAAGTCGGCCGCACCTGCAGGGCTGACTTATTTACTTTGTCTTCAATCCAAACGGTCTCTCTGGACAAAGGCTCTGAGCTCCAGGACAGTTAGAACTTTCCTTTTCCCCAGAAGCTGGCCCGTGCGTCCAGAAGTCTGCTCCCAGGATGCTCCTGAGCTCCCCCACCAGCTGGCCCTGCCCTCCCAAATAATAAAGACTTTTGGCGGGAGCTCAGGGGTTCCCAGCCGTTGGGGGAGAGATTTTGATTCTTTAAGCGAATACAGTTTGTTTAGAAAAGAAGGAGGTATAGTTTTCCTAATAATCAGTTGGTGAGGGTCAGGAGAAAATTAATTGAATTGCCCAGCAGGGAAATGGGAGGGGATTTCCTTCCTGAAATCAAACCTGGCGATCATTCCCAGTTGTTTAATGGCCGTTGCTTCTGAAAACACATTGGAGGAAATATCTTAACAATGAGATAGCCGCTTAGCCAAATACTAATTTAGTATTGTTTGACTTGCTTCAATAGCACATTCTGACTTCATTTTTCCTCTGCCATTTTTGCCTTGTTTATAAGTTGTGTTTGTGGCCCAGGCAGACAGATAACGCAAAAAAAAAGAACACCTTGTACTTAAAAGAAAGGGGTGAATCTGGACCTTCGTGGGTCTTGGGATCTTGGAGACAGGCTTGCCTTCTTACAGAAAAAAGGCAGTTCCCAGTTAGAGCTCACCTCCTTCCCTCCTGAGAGCCCCCAGTGGGAACTGGAATATGAGCTTCAGCTCTCTGGCCATCTTCTGGGTGAGCCTGTCCTCCCCCAAATAAGCTTTCCAATCCGAGAAAAAGATGATGAGAACCATGAAAGCAGTAATAGCTCCCTACTAGAAGTTTCTTGAAGGTAAAATGAGAAACCTGTGTACAAAGTATTTTGCAATGTACTACATAAATGCTACTCGATTATCTATTTAAAGTTCTTTTCATCACTCTGGCAGTATGAGGTAGAAATGGGAGGTTTACTTCACTTTGGCCTTGAAATGCCTCTTCATGGGATTCAACCAAAGCCAGGCTTTGACTTAGGAATCAGAGACCCACCTTAAAACCTAGCCTTTCTGGGGNGTGATTAGCTGTTTACTAGCCATGTCACATTGGGCAGATGTCTCGGGGCCTTGGCTTCCTCATCTATAAATTGGAGATAATAATCACCCCCCACCCCACTCGGTTGTTGCAAGGATTCAGTGAGCACCTATCACAGACTTGGTTTATTGGAAGTGCTCATAAGGGGCACATTCAACTTTTTTTTAAGTTTATCTATTTTTTTGCGAGAGGGAATGAGCAGAGGAGGGGCAGAGAGAGAGAAGGAGAGAATCCCAAGCAGGGATTGCGATGCTGGGCTTGAACCCACAAACCGTGGGATCATGATCTGAGCCGAAATCAAGAGCCAGACACTTCACTAACTGAACAACCTAGGCACCTGCCATAAGGGGCACATTCTAGAATCAGGAACTAGAAAATCCAGGGGTGTTAGAAGTAAAATGACCTTTGAGAGCATTTACACCATGTTCTGGCCCGAAGTGGGCCGATCTCATGGCTGTTCTTGGGTGGCTGACAGCTGGCCTCTGATTTAAGTACAAGGAAGGACAGGTCTTGGAAGTGAGCATGTTAGCCTTTACTTCAAGGTCCGGTTGACTGGGGCCCAGCCCTTCCCGTCCGTGGGGCCGGTTCTGCAGCAGCTACCAAGCGCTCGCCTCGCCTTGCCTGGCGGAGGAGAGCAGAGGCGTCTAGGGAGGGACTTGGTCTGGAGCCTGCAGGAAGCCCGGACACCAGGGTCCCCCCTCTAGGCAAAGCGGAAGAAATGAAGTGAAGGTAGCTGCCAGCCCTGGCGGGCCTCCAGCCCCCTGGGGCCAACCCAGCCCTCTTGGCCTGCTTGCCACGGTCTCTTCTGGCAAAGACAGAGGCAGAGCCTTGGTCTGCCAGCTGGAGCCCTTTGGACCTGCATCCTGTTCTGAGAGGCTCCTCAGACGTGCAGGACCAGAACAAAACAGGGACCCTACTTCAGCCCCCACCTTCAAGGAGCCAACCAGCCTGGCCAAAGGGCTCCCAAGACCCTGGCTAATCTCCACAACGGCCCCCACTTTTGTGCCCATGCGATCCACCTGCGATCATGAAGGGTTGAGTCGTGGACCCATTTGCTGCCTGCCCTTTGAGCCCCAGGGCGCCTTTACTCTAGCATTTCCCATCTGCTCCGCTTTCACCCCCTTGCTTCAGCCATTTGTCCAAACTTGCCTCGCCTTGGAGGCTGGCTCCAAGAAGCCTTCTGTAATTCCTTTGTGGCACAGCTAGGGCATCTCACCACCTCTGAACTCCTGCAGTCAGTTAGGACCTTTTCCATCTGTTTAGCACTGTCAGTCCATAATGGATAGGATATAAAATCCTTGGCAAGTTCTCGCATCCTCAGATAATAGCACTCGGGTCAGATGGGGGATGGGGGTCCAGTCACTGGCGGATTCGTAGGTGTCGACAATACCATACAAAGCAGTTAGCAAACACTACAGGATGGCATGTGGAATCTTCCCACCCCCCTTTTTTTTATTAGGCAAAACAGACACAACAGCATGTACCATTTTAACCATTTTTAAGGGTACAGTTCAGTGACATGAAGTACATTCACATTGTGTGCAGCCATCAGCACCGTCTACCCACAGAACTTTGTCATCATTCCAACCTAAAAGTCTACCCATTGAGCGCTAACTCCCCATTTCCCCCTTCCCCACAGCCCCTGGAAATCACAGTTTTCCTTTCTATCTCCATCAGTTTGACTACTCTGGGTACCTTGTATAAGGGGAATCATACAATATTTGTTTCTCTTGCATCTAGCTTCCCTCACTTCTTCAACATCCTCAGTGTTTATCTGTGTTGAAACTCTTTGATGTTGCAATTAAAAAAAAAACAGCAACACAGACCTAGAGAAGGCTCAGCTCATGTTAGAGGCAGAGCTGGAGCAAGAAGCCAGCTCTCTCTTAAGTTTACTAGTCTTGCTCTGTGGGCAAGTAGAGCACCCACGGGGCAGAGTGCCGGGTGTACAATGGGTATGTGACAAAGTTGGTTGATGTCCTGATGGGTGCAGCGCGCATCTACTGGGAGTGGAGGCCACAGCCCTGGGCGGAGCCGGCATGGAAAGAAGGGAGAAGTGAATGTGGGCAGGAGCTGAGCCCACAGGGTGGAGGTACCAGCAGAAGGCAGCTTTGGAGTGCCTTTGTGAAGTGCTAGCTGCAATGTTGCGTATCTCTCCCCTGGGTCAGTCTTTAGTCCTGAAGGGTGTGACCGTAGCTTGTCTTCTCTCTTGTCTCTACAGAGAACGGAAGGCTCCCTCGATGGAATTTAGGACTGCGAGGGCGATGTTCCTCCTTAGAAAGACATCCACATTCCAAGACGAGCAGATGATTCCTGTATTCCAAGAGCTCTGTGCACTTATTTATGAACCTGCCCTGCTCCCACTGAACAGAGCAATTCCTCAGGCCAAGTCACCAGTTCTTATTTCCATCTTACTACATTTATGGGGGGGCGGGTATAAAGAGATACGGAGGGGCTGATTGAGTCCCCCACGGCACCCCCCTCTCACCAAGCTGGAGCATCCTCAGGAGTGAGGAGCTGCCGAAGGAGGTTCAGGGTTAAACGGCCATTGGGATATTTTGAAACTTGAATATTTTTGTCTTGCACGGAGATCAAGAACTTGTCCAAGTATCTTCACACACAGAAACCATTTTTTGTTTTGTAGCCAATCACTTCTGGCTGGGCTTAGGGGCTTTTTTTTTCCCCCTCTTTGCCTTTGGTCCTTCAGAGGCCTGTGGTTCTGGCCGGTCGTCGTTCCTCGGAAGCGCACGGCACTGACCAGACAGCACACCCTGTTCCCTCCACGATCTCGCCTACTACAAGTGCCGCGACAAAGCTGCTTGGGAGCGACCCCTCCGAGATGCCAGCCTGAAGATCAGATTCATTCTGGGCAATGCACAGAAGAGAAAACGAAGTCGGACAGAGCACAGATGGTCTTACACTGTTTTTCTATACCCTTTCTTTCTTTTCCTTTACCATGCTGCAGGCTGCAAGATGGGGAGATGTTTGCCTACAGCAAATATTGTTTTTAATAGAAAAATGAAATGCATATTTTCTTACTAATTTTTTTTTATTTATTCCTTGCTAAGGAAATGGTCCCCTGAGGTCTTACAATGTTTCTGAGGGTGTCTTGAGTGGGTTGACGAGTAGCCCCAGCCATTTCACGGTGGACGTTCACTAGTGAGCACACCTGAGATCATTTCCCCCCACATCTCCAGCCACCTCAGTGACACAGCTGCAGGGTATTGCATTAAATAAATTTGATCTTCACTCTTCACAGACCTGTGAAATGTCATCTTCTAAGAGGCCACTTACATATAGAATATCTGTAGTGCTTGAGGACGTGCTGGGCCTTCTGAAGTCACAAAGAACCAAGCAGGTCTTATCAGCAGGTCATTTCACACAGCCCAAGGGCCTCTGTGGCCTTTATTGAAGGCGGGGCCAGGGGTAGTCTGAGCGTCAAACACTGACTCATTAATATCCATTGGCTGCGATTCAGCATTTGCTTCCCGGCTAAAGACTGCCAGGCTGTCCCTGGCAGATAGGGTTGCCAGGTTGAGCAAAAAACAACAACAACAAAAAACCCCACCAAAACACCCAGGGTGCTCAGTTAAGTTTGAATTTCAGATAAGCAATGACTCTGTTTTGAGTGTAAGTATATCCCATGTAACATTTGGGATGTACTTATGCTGCAAAAGTATTCATTTATCTGAAATTCAAATTTAACTAGGCATCTCATTTTATCTGGTAAAGCCTGCTGGCAAAGCAGCCCCTCCTATCCCTCTAAGCCATTCTCAGCGGCAGACCTCACTGCCCCACAGCCCAGGTCCCCATCAGAACAGCACCCCACTGGGCCTGAAGGCAGACAGAGAGAGGAGTGTGTGTTCTGGCTCTGCCATATTGTAGAAACTTGAAGGAACCTCTCAACCTCTGAGCTTCAGGTTCTTCATCTCTACAATGAGGAGGTTGGACTCCTGGTTCTTAACATTTGGAGGGTTTAGACTCCTGTGAAAATATGATAAAAGGTATGGACTCGTGTGCGTTCACACACAGAGTTGTAGCATGAAAATGTTATATAATTTCCCTGGCCCAAGGCCAGGCATGGACTCAGGCTGGAGGCACAGGATGAGACGGTCTGTATTGAACTTCAGGTCTGACAGCTGATGTGTTGATGATCTGAGGAGAGCCCAGAGCCTCCATGTCAACGCCTCAGTCCCTGCTGTCACCAGAGCAGGGCCATTGCCACGGTAGCTGGGATGACGTGTTCCTGATGCTTATGACCAATTTATGGAACACAAATGGATTTACTTGTTTTCTCCCTCTTGTCTGTATTTCTGAGGGGGGAAACCATATACACAGGGGTCTTTTGTAGTAGATTCAGTAGCTAAAAATCCAAGATCCAGGTTCGGCCGTCCTAACCCTAGGGCATCACCAGGCGTCTAAGCCTCCAGAGCCCGTCACTGCAGAAGAGCTTCTGTCACCCTTTCTGGGAGTGGCTGCTTTCCCACCGCGTTGGAACTTGTTAGAGCTCCCTCTTGTGTCCTCACACTGTCATAGGTCATTCAACGACAACCACTCCTTTGCAAACATATACTAGATTTTTTTTTTTTTTTTTTTTTTGGCTTCTTTTGAGGATCCACAAGAAGTCAGCCCCCAGTCTCAGGAGCATATACTGAGCACTCCCATCAGCATTAATTGATTACCTGAATTTTCACTCCCTGACACAGATGCAAGATTGGCAAAGTGACTCCAGCGTCAGCATTCGTCCAGTAAAGTGGTGGTTTTCTACCAGGGTGATTTCGCCTCCCAGGGTCACTGGGCAGTGTCTGGAGACATTTTCAGTTGTCACCACTGGATGGGGTGCTACTGGGATCTGGTGGGTAGAAGCCAGGGATGCTGCTAAATGTCTGACAATACACGGGAGAGTCCACCATAACAAAGAATCATCAAGTCCCAAATGCCAATAATGCCTGCACTGAACCAACCAGTTATTTATTTATTTTGATTCCATCATGCTCTGTTTTCCTGACACTGTTGGGAATAGGCCAGATTACAAGAATTACTTGGCCTCTAGTCCTCCTGGAACACACGATCCAATAGAGCTATAGATGAGTAGAGTGCCAATTATAGCAGGTAGGACAAGGATTGCAGTGGAGAAAGTCAAGGCCAATGGAGGCACAGGGAAAGGGCTCCTAACACTGACTTTAGGGAATCAGAGGAAGTGTCCGAGGGGAAGTTGTGTCTAACCAAAGACCTGAGGGTAGGGAGAGTACCAGGTGGAAAAGGTGGGGTGAGCATGGCCGACCAAGGGGGAAGTGTATGCTAAGACCCTGAGGCAAAGGAGAGGCCAGTGCCATCAACATAGCAGAAAAACAGCACATCAGCCCTGGGTCCTTTCCAACCTGAGGATCAATTAGTCCTCTTCAAAAAGCTACCCATGTCCTTTGAAATTTCTTCCGGGAACCCCATTGGTCTGACTCAATCTTTGAGAGTCTTCAGGAGAAGCTTCCTGAAAGTGGGTCAGCCAGAACTCAGCTCTGGAGTACAGTTGTTTTTAAGACTCTCCGTGTGTGTCATTAACATGTCAGAGAGAAGATCTTTGCTGTAGGATCAGGTGCTGCCCTTGCTCACCACCGCATAGCTCCAGTGAAAAGGAGAACTGGAGGGACATGGAGACCCAGCTACTTGGGGACAGCCTCCACAGCGGGGGTCCACAGAGTGGGGATGGTGGTAGGGGACAGTGTCTGTGAGTAGGGGAAGGAAGCTGTGAGAGTATGCCATTTTCTGGAAGACAGTCATGGCTTTTATCAGCTTCTCAGGAATATGGTCCAAAACAAAGTTAAGGACTACAAAATAATTAAAAACTCATGTGTGCTCCATGTGATTTGATGTCTGTTAAGAACCCCAAAAGAGTGGTTAACCCATTTCCTTCTCAAAGTGTCTGCTTTGTGGATAGTTTTAAGTCCAAAACCCCTAGAGGAACTTGTCTTGCCTTCAGAAAATGGCTCAAAATAAATAAATGGTGATTTCAGTGTTAAAAAGAGACAGCCCTCATCTCCCAAAAGTAATGAGTCATTAGATTATTTTTGATATACCAAAGGAATAGGCAGTAAATTACTTTAAAAATTTCATAGTCCAAAGTATTTCTAAAACCTTCATACGGATTTCATGAGTCAATGGGAAATAAATCTGTTTCAACATGAACTTGGAGAGTAGAAGAGAAAAAGGATTTCCATGTTTGCAGAGCATGACGGAAAAGGCAAGCTGCAGCAGGAGATTGGCTACCAGTTGACTCTGTGACCTTGAGATGTCACACATCTTACTTAGAGTTCTTCTACAAGAGAAGTTGCGTTCACTTTCTAGGGCTCTCATGGCAAATTACCACCAACTCTGACTTAGAACAACAGAAATTTATTCTCCCACTGCTCTGGAGGCCCAAAGTCCCCAATCAAGTTGTCCACAGGGCCATATTTGCTCCAAAGGCTCTAGGGAAGACTTCTTCCTTGCCTCTTCTAGCTTTTGGTGGTTATCAGTAATCCAGCGTCCCTTGGTTAGCAGCTACATCACTAATCCCAGCCTCTGTCATACAGGTCATTTTTCCATTTTTCCATATGTATCTGTATCTGTGTCTTCACATGGACTTCTCATAAAGAAAGCAGTCATTGGATTTAGAGCCCACCCTAATCCAGTATACCGCACGTTTACTAATTACATCTGCAGAGACCCCATTTCCAAAGAAACTCACGTTCTGATGTTCCAGGTTGACATGAATTTTGGGAGGGGTGGTGGTGGGGACACTATTCAACCGAGTATAGAAGGAATTAGACAAGATGGGCTCAACTCCTTGCAGCTCTGATTTTCCATGTTCCCATGATCCTCCTATCAATAGAAAGGTCAGTCCGGCACCAGTAATTTACCTACAAATAACATAGTCTTTTGAGCCATTGCAGTCTGATGTTTTTTCACTGCGCTTTGCTTTCTTGTGTTTGGTGTCTCTGCCTCTGGGATTATCACTGTGCTTCTGTCCCGAAGCTTCTTCATGTCTTCGCTTTCATCCCTCATCCTTTTCCTGCTTCTTTCCTTTTTCTCCTCCTTTTCATCTTTTTCCTTTCTCCCTCATCCACAATTACTTGACCATAATAGAGAATTGAAGTTTATATATTTCTTTTTTTCCCTTTCTCATTCCTTTATTTCACAGTGAAAGTTTTCCTTTTAAAAAACTGAAGTATAGTTGACACACAGTATTATGTTAATTTCAACAATTCTGTGTGTTATGTTGTACTCAGCACAAGGGTAGCTACCATCTGTCACCATACAATGCTATCACAATACCATCGACTATATTCCCTCTGCCATACCTTTCATCCCTGTGACTTATTCATTCCATGACTGGAAACCCGTATCTCTCACTTCCCTTCATTCATTTTGCCCAACTCTCCTCCCTTCTGGAAACCATCAATTTGCTCTCTGTATCTATAGGTCTGTTTCTGCTTTGTTTTGTTTTTTGGATTCCACATGTAAGTGAAATCATGTGGTATTTGCCCTTGTCTGACTTATTTCGCTTAGCATAATACCCCCTAGGTCCACCCATGTCATCATAAATGGCAAGATTTCATTTTTTATGGCTGAGTAATATTTCACTGTATATACACACCACATCTTTATCCACCCGTCTATTGATGGACACTTGGACTACTTCCATATCTTGGCTATTGTAAATAATGCTGCAATAAACATAGCAAGACATATATCTTTTCAATTAGTATTTTTGTTTTCTTTGTGTAAATACCCAGTAGTTGAATTTCTATTTTTAACTTTTTATATATTTATTATCTTTATAGATGAGTTTTATATTCTCATTTATTTTGAGAGCCAATGCAAGGAATATTTTCTATTTTTCTCTCTCTTCAGGAAAAAAAAATGCCTCCAAAAGTTGTTTTTGGTTTCTGTCTATATTTGACCGTTGGTGGATTATTTTTCCAAGGGTTTATTGGATTTATTAGGAAAAAGTCCCCAGTTGCTGCCTTACTTCCTCCTGATCCTGGGATGTGCTAGTTTCCTGGAACCTCTTGGCACAGGAGGGTCTGATTTAGTGCCAGAAACTATTCCATTAGTTTCTGATACAACTAACACTCTCCTTCTCAGGGCTTGGATTATTCAGGCCAGAATTCACAGCATGAGAAAATCTCCCTCTGTTGGGATTTTGAAGGATCCTGGGACTGGGTCCTCGGACAAAGAAAAAGATGCATCAGGCAACCAGACCAACGTGGTCTCTGGTGCTTGTGATACTTCGCTCAGAGAAGTCATGCTTTTCAGTCATGCTTCTTAGGGAGAAAGATGTCAAAATGTCAAATGTTCACCGCAGTTATCCCTTTTCAGTTAATGTCTACTCACAAAGTGGGTCCCCAGATGGGGAGAGCTTTGGAGTCATTGCAAAAGGTCCTCAACTGCATAGGGATATATTTTTATCAACCTACAAATGCTAAAAATGTCAATTAAACTCATGTGGGGAGTCTTTGCAGACTCTTATCTTTATGTATGGTTTTTGCAAGCTTTTTTTTTTTAAGCTTTCGGCTGAGCATGGATCCTTATGCAGGGCTCGATCCCACGAACCTGGGATCATGACCTGAGCCAAAATCAAGAGTGACACTCAACTGAATGAGCCACCTAGGTGCCCCGCAAACTATTTTATATTAAAGAAGAATCCTTATACTTGAACAGGTTGGGACTCATTGGTCTACTATATTCATCTCTGAGTTTGTCAGGCTTTCCATTTCTGACACATCCTGAGGTGATGTGTCTGTCCAGCCCTTGGTAAGTATGCATGCGTGTGAACACACACATGTGTGTGCTCATCCATATGCACACACGCACGTGTACAGCACACTAGAGAACAAGGATGCCCCATCCCTGCCCCTGAGCAGGTTGTGTGCCAAGACCAACACAGGTGCTTCTCTCTGTTTTGTAGAAAGGTGTTGCCATATGGAGAGGCGATATTTAAGTCAAAAAGTGAAAATCGGGATGTCGTGACTCCAAACAGTCCATGTATCACTTTTGCTCATCAGATTTTATTCAACAAACACTGAGAATCTGGCTTATGTGAGGCTTTGTATGAGGCTTTGTTCCATCGCTGTGTGAAAGATGCCAAGATAAGCAGATGCCCTAAAGAAATGGGAGCCCACATACAGCCAGCACAGGCCAGAAGTTTGTTACTGTCCTGCTCAGCCCTCAAAGACAGCAGCCTTTACCATGACACCTTGCATGCAGCAGGCTCATGGCAAACCCAACCAGGCCATCTTTCAAGATGGAAGCAACTGGGACACCTGGGTGGCTCAGTCGGTTAAGCAGCCGACTTCGGCTCAGGTCACAATCTCGCAGTTCATGAGTTTGAGCCCCGCATCGGGCTCTGTGCTGACAGCTCAGAGTCTGGAGCCTGCTTCAGATTCTGTGTCTCCCTCTCTCTATGACCCTCCCCTGCTCATGCTCTGTTTCTCTCTGTCTCAATAATAAATAAAACATAAAAAAAAAAAAAGAGGGAAGCAACTGATCCATGTAATTGAAGCCGAGAGATCCAGGTCATTCAGGCAAAGACCAGAGTTTTATCAGTGCAAAACCCAGCACCAGTTGGTGACCAAGGCCACTTGACAATTGTAGGTTAAAGCTTGGGCCCCCTCACAGCCAAGAATTTTAATGTGGCAGAACCAGTGCCAAGTGGAGAAAGAACTGTGCGTGTGTGTGTGTGTGTGTGTGTGTGTGTGATTCATCTGTTATGGGCAGAGGACAGTGTGGTGGGGGCTCAATTAAATACATGGTCACAGTAATTTTTATTTTAAAAAGCACCAGACAGAAAAATGCCTTGGGAAATATATTAAGTAGTATATTAAAATATTTGTAGGGGCGCCTGGGTGACTCATTTGGTTGAGTGTCTGACTTTGGCTCAGGTCATGATCTCACAGTTTGTGAGTTTGAGCCCCATGTTGGGCTTTGTGCTGATAGTGTGGAGCCTGGAGCCCACTTCGAGTTCTGTGTCTCCCTCTCTCTCTGCCCTCCCTTGCTCATGCTCTGTCTCTCTCTCTTTCAAAAATAAACATTAAAAAAAATTGTAAATCATATATCTTATACGGGATTAATATCCAGAATACAGAGAAAACTCCTAAAACTCAACAATAATAAAAAACAAACAACCCGATTCAAAATGGGCAAAGGACTTGAATTGACAGTTTGCCAAAGAAAATCTACAAATAGCCAGTAAGCGCATGAAAAGATGCTCAACAGCACTAATCACTAGGGAATGCAAATCAAAATCACAATGAAATACCACCTCACACTCATTAGGATGGCTTCTATAAAAAAAAAAAAGCAACAACAACCAGAAGATACAAGTGTTGGCGAGGATGTGGAGAAATTGGAACACTTGTGTACTGTTGGTAGAAATGTAAAATGGTACAACTACTATGAAAAACAATATGGTAATTCCTAAAAAATTAAAATGCATTAATATTTATTAATTATAGTGTAATATTAATTACCTTGTGGTCTAGTAATTCCATTTCTGGATATATACCCAAAAGAATTGAAAGCAGGGTTCAAAGGAATATCTGTATACCTATATTCATAATAGCAGGTATGATAACTAAAACAGAAGAAACTCAAGTGTCCTTTGATAGAGAAATGAATAAACAAAACATGGTGTATACACATAGCGCAATATTATTTAGCCTTTAAAAGGAGGGAAATACTGCAATATGTCACAACATGGATGAAACTTGAGGACATTACACTAAGTGAAATAAGCCGGTCACAAAAATACAAATACTGTGTGATTCCACTTAAATGAGGTATTTCGATAGTCATAATCATAGAGACAGAAAGTAGAAGGGTGGTCATCAAAGGCTTGGAAGAGATAGGGGGATATTATTTAATGCATATAGAGTTTCAGGGTTTTTAAAAAAATGTTTATTTATTTGAGAGAGAGCACAAGTAAAGGAAGGGCAGAAAGAGTGAGAGAGAGAGAAACCCAAGCAAGTCTGGCACTATCAGCACAGAGGCACCACATGGGGTTCAGTCTCACGAACCGCAAGATCATGACCTGAGCCGTTATCAAAAGTTGGGCGCTCAGCCAACTGAGCCATCCAGGGGCCCCTAGAATTTGAGTTTTACAAGATGAAAAGGGTTATGGGGATGGATAGTGGTGATGGCTATACAACATTATGAATGTGTTTAATACTACTGACATATACATTAAAAAGTGGTTAGGGGCGCCTGGGTGGCTCAGTCTGTTAAGCATCCAACTTCGGCTCAGGTCATGATCACATGATTCGTGGGTTTGAGCCCTGCATCCGGCTCTGTGCTGACAGCTAGCTCAGAGCCTGGAGCCTGTTTCAGGTTCTGTATCTCCCCCTCTCTCTGGCCCTCCCCTGCTCACTCTCTCTCTCTCTCTCAGGAATAAATAAAAAACATTAAAAAAAATTTTTTTAAGTGGTTAAAGTTTTAAATTTTATGTTATGTGTGTTTTATCACCCATGGTGCATGCACACATACACACACGCACACAAATTTTTGGGTGCGCCACACAGGAAAAAAATGCCTTGGAATATCTTAAAATTAAAAAAAAAAGACAAAGGGTCTATAAGCAAAAAATGTATTGTCATTTGTTCACTTGTTCAAATATGTCGGCTAGTATTCACTCACAGGGTATTCACAGGCTTTGTAAAAGAACTGGGTTTTGAAAGAGCACTTGTGTCCTTACTTGGTGGCAGGGCACAATTTTTCAGTGGCCAGAAGAGTTGAACTTGCTATATACGTGCAGTCTGTCTCTTTTGAATGCATAACAAACCCTAGCCAATACTTTATGCAACTTGGGAGGAACAGATGTGACTCCTTCCCTGTTCTCTCTGCCCTAGAGATGGCTGGGCCTGGGGAGTTCCCTGCAGAGAAGAAAAGGAAAGAGACAGTTTGTGGCAGAAACTCAATAGATGTTTGTTGAACATAAGAAAATCCAATCCATGAATTGCCTGAGGTTCAATGTTGACCAAAGATGTAAAACATTAGATATTTGTCGAAGATATTCTTGGATGTCTTGAACTATGCATTCTTCTAGATTGTCTAGTTTCCATCTTTATTTTCCATTAGAGCATTAGAATAGAATTCACTTGAACCACAAGAGCGGTCTATGTGATTTAACGTTATACTCTCACTCTTCAAGGCTAAAGGGACCACATTCTTCAGCCATGACTTCGGGTATTTTGTAAACATTGGCCAACTTGGAGCCCAGTGGATGTTACACAGAGTTCTCCTGTACCAGTTCCTCCTGGAAGTGAGTCCCTGCTGAGTGCTCAGGTTTTCTTAGGTCAGACAATGAACACTCTATAGTCCCACGTGCTTCCTGTTTAACTCAGCTGCCAAAGAAGCTAGAGCCAAATCCCGCATCCCATTAGAGTAATTAGCTACTGTCAAGTGCCTGTTACGTGGACTCCCTCTTCCTTTAGATGATATCTCTTCCATTTTGATTCCTCACTGTTCCATTTTATATGACCTTTAATCTTGTCCGCTGCTTCAGATCCTTTTTGGAACAGGCCTAAGCCAAATAATAAAAATTAAAAATGTAGCTTAGAATTTAACTGATAGAAACAAATCCCTACAGGCTGTGTGACCTTGGGCAAGTCTTTATCTTGCCTCTAGACCTGGAGCTCATTTCTTATCAGCAAAATGAGGGGATTGGGCTCTGTTATCTTGGAGGTCCCATTTAAGGTGCACAGATATTTTCTTGGGCACCTATTATGTGCCCAACACTGCTCTACGCATTTGGGGTATATGGGTAAAGAAACTAGACAGGGATCCCTGCCCTCGTGACCTTAGATGCTAGCCGGGAAAGACAGAAATCAGCAATAAACATAATAAGCAGATTATATGCTATGTGAGAAGGTGGTGATGGCTACGGGGGAAAAGGATCAAGCAGATGGAAGCAGGGATGGGGCAGGTGGTGGTATTCAATAGGGCGGTCTGGGTAACCCTCATTAAGAAGTGAGATCTGACAAAGGCTGGAGGGAGCCAAGAGCATTATCCAAGCAGAAAGACGTCTGCAGAGGGGAAGAGCATTCTAGGCAGAGAGAACAGCTAAAGCCAAATCCCCACTGTTTGGAACAAGAAGGCCAAAGGGCTGGGGTGTAGGAAGGACGACATGGGAGCAGCTTCCTTGCTGATTGTGACAGAAAAGTAAAAGTCGCCTCATTGTAAGTAGATCCGTTCTTTCACATGATTGTTCCAAACTCCTGCTCCTCACAGTGTGGTCTGAAGACCAGCAGCATCACCATCACCAGGAGCTTGTTAGAAATGTAAACTCTTGGGGGCGCCTGGGTGGCTTAGTCCGTTAAGCGTCCGACTTTCGCTTANCCTCCAGAAATAAATAAAAAAAATTAAAAAAAAAAAAGAAAAGAAATGCAAACTCTTGGAAGCGACCACAGTACCACTGAGTCAGAGCCCTGATGACCAATATCCCGGGGCGGGGACTTATGAATCATATGTGAGAAGTAATGCCTAAAAGAATAGCATCTTTATAAACATATGGGCATTTTTAACATCGTGTGCTTTACGAATAAGAGCCTTATCTGATGAAGACAAAGCGGGTTGCTTGCCTTAAATTGCCTTTCCAGGACAGCTTTTATGGTCCAAGGACTGTTGAGACCGCCACCTAGTGGTGGCTTACGAAAATTTACATTTCTAGGACAAGGATCCTATTTAGGGTTAAAATATTTAAAGTGATTGCGGTTGTTGTTTTTTAATCTTTATTTTTTAATTTTTAAAAAAGTTGTATTTATTTATTTTGAGACAGAGCGTGAGTGGCGGAAGGGCAGAGAGAGGGAGAGAGAGAGAGCATAGCAGGCTCTACGCTGTCAGCGCACAGCCCAAGGTGGGGCTCGAACTCACAAACTGCAAGATCATGACCCCAGCTGAAACCAAGAGTGGGACGCTTAACCGGCTGAGCCACCAGGTGCCCCATAGTTGCTTTCCTAAAGTATATTTATTTTGAGAGAGAGAGTGCAAGTGCACACATGCGAGCGGGGAGGGGCAGAGAGAGAATCCTAAGGAAGGTCCACACCGTCAGAGGAGAGCCCACAAACTGTGAGATCATGACTTGAACTGAAATCAAGAATTGGACACTCGACACTTGAACTGAAATCAAGAACCGGACACTCAACCCGTCGAGGCCACCCAGGGGCCCCTAAAGTAATTGTAGTTTTAAAACAATTTGGACTTTTCAAAATCTCTCTATCAGAAAAGACCAAAATGTTCGGAAAACTGCTCCGGATTAAAGGAAACTCTTTAGTTTCAAGAAGTTGAATGAAACATGTACGTGATCCTGGATGGGATCCCAGGCCAAGAAAGAAAGAGAGGAAGGGAGGAAGAGAGGAAGAGAGAAAGAAAGAAAGAGAGAGAGAAAGAAGTAAAAGAGAAGAAAAGCTAGTAAAGGATATTATTGGGTCATTTTGGAAAATTTGAATATGGAATGTATGTTAGTACGAGGATAGTATTAAATATTAGGTTTCCCAAGTGTGATAATACATTGCAGTTATGGACGATGTCCCTGTTCCTAGGGGATACATACTGAAATATTAGGAATAAAACATCATGATGTCTGTACCTAAATTTCAAACGATTCAACAAAAATGAAAATTACATAGGGGCACCTGGGTGGCTCAGTCAGTTAAGCATCTGACTCTGGATTTTGGCCCAAGTCATGATCCCAGGGTTGTGGGATTGAGCCCCGCGTTGGGCTATGAGCTGAAAGTGGAGCCTGTGTAAGATTTTTCTCTCCCTCTCCCTCTGCCCCTTCTGTGCACTCTCCGGAAGGAAGGAAGGAAAGGAAGGAAGAAAAGGAAGGAAGGAAGGAAAGGAAGGAAGAAAAGGAAGGAAGGAAGGAAAGGAAGGAAGGAAAGGAAAAAAAGAAAATTATAGATAGATACAGAGAGAGGGAGCAAATGGGCAAAATGTTAGCAACTAGTGTGAATCTAGGTGAAGGATATACAAGTGTTCATTGTACTATTTTTTTGTCACTTTTCTCAGGGCTTGAAATCTTCCAGAACAAGAAAGGAAGAACTATCATTTTTGGACACACTGTAAGTTGCAAGAAACTACTTAAGGAGACTAGGTAGTAACAGCTGGCGTCAACTTGAAACTCCCCCTGCCCCCCGACAGCGGTGGAATGTTTATCTCCGTTTCTCTGACTTGCTTTCCTTAAGAGACTAAAGATCAACCCCCAGAGCCCATGGAAGGCTGAAGCGATGGCGGTCCCTCCTCTCTGGGCCGTGGAAAGAGTAGAAGGGAGACATGGGGCTCAGGCCAGTGTGTCTAGCCCCGGCTGTATCCCTAGGCTCTATTTCTGCATTTCTCATTCATTTAACTCCCTCATTTTGTATTATTTTAAATCACAAATACAAAGCGTATTTGTTCTCGAAAAATTCAAACAATATAGAAGCACAGAGATGAAAATAGAAAACCGTGTCCCCGCTCCCGGACGCCCCGCCTAGAAACGACCACTGTGAACAGGTCTTTCCTGTCTGCTTTGTGTTATATACAAACGCTGCTCACACACGTGTCAGGAGGGCAGGGGCTTTGTGCAGCTTTTACCTTTTTATCCATGGTGCCCGGCCTGGAGTAGTTTCTCTTTAGATGTTGGCTGAATAAAGTGAGTATTTTCCTTTACATAAATGGGATCATTTTGAACATATTTTTCTTCCGCCTGCTGTTTTCATTTAACAGCAGATAGTCTCCTATGGCCCGCACAGGTCTGCCTCATTGTCTTCTTTGCCTCATTATTTCTTTCTTTCTTTTTTTTTTCTGGATTTACTGTTGTATTTTATCATCTAATTCTTTTTTTTTTCTTTTTTCTTTTTTTTTACAAATAGTTTATTGTCAAGTTGGTTTAACTGCCTGGTGCAGCTGCCTGGCATCCCATAATATGGAAGGACCTTCACTTACTTAACCAGTTGCCCATTAACTGGTTAAAGGGCTTTCCCCTCCCCGCCATTGCCAGCAGCAGGGAACGTTCTTGCAAATACAGTTATGCACATGTGTGAGTATTCTCGGGGATAAATTTCTGGACTGGGAATTTCGGGTCAGGGGATGAGCATGTTTAGCATTGGAATGGCTGTTGTCCTGCGGACCCGGTCATAAGTGGTCCCCTCCTCCTGCAAACTTCCCTTCCTACTACATGGGAACCCACGGAGACCCGCCTTTTCTGTCCCAAGGTGGGAATGAGCTGGCCCAGAGAAGCTTCTGGTGCAGGTGGGTCCGGAATTTGAGGAGCTCTGCCCGGGGTGCCTCTGCTTGCCAGAGTTTCTGGAGACAAAAAGGAAAAGGTGTAAAATAGGACAGCCAAGTACGCTGAGCTTTGAGCTCAGGTGGTGGGCAGGCAGCCCTGCAGGGTGGGTGTGAGCAGCTCAGGTGGGGGGCCCCGCCCCCTGGCTCAGCCTGGGGGGCGGGGGGGTGGGGGGGAGGCTCAGAAGCTACATCCTTCACACAGAGAGAGGAGCTCCTCCAGGGAAACACCAGCAGCAGGAGGCCTGGGAGAACGGACCGAGTGACGGACACTAACAGTGGAGGCAAAGTCCCCAACCACGCGCAGAAACAAAATAAGGAGGCTGTAAGTTCCTGGGCCTGATTAAACAGTAATTATACCTCAAAAGCTCGCTAAATGTCCCTCTTAAAGGAACCACCCAGCTAGGCGATTTTTCTTTCACATTTAATAGCAACTATTTTTGTATTCTTTCTCATCCAAAGTGGCCGTAATTACGGGGTGTGATGAGACAGGCACCCTCATAAGCTGTTGGTGAGAGAGGAGAGTGGCACAGTCCTTCGGTAGAGGAACTCCTTCCAAAGGATTTAAAAACCTTCCCACCCTTTGGCTCAGTGAGTCCATTTCTGGGAATCCATCCTGAGGCAATAAATAGACCCAGAGACAATATGTATGAAGATGTTTATCACTGCCTTGTTTATAGTACAAAAATATTGGAAATCACCTAAGCAGTGACTTTTCATGAGGGATACATTTTAATTTACTTTTTTTTTTTAAGAGAGAGAGAGAATGTGCAAGCTGAGAAGAAGGGCAGATGGAGAGAGAGAATTTTAAGCAGGCTCCATGCTCAGCACAGAGCCCAACGCGGGGCTCAGTCCCAAGACCCTGGGATCATGACCTGAGCAGAAATTGAGTTGGACACAACAGACTGAGCCACCCAGGCACCCATGAACTTTTATAATCAGAAAAGTATATTATGCAAATAGACCAGAAGACAATAGGAAGTTCAGCTGGCAAACACCTACGATGTGCCAGACCCTCTACGGGTATTGATTCTGAAATAAAGAAAGCACGATCTTGCCCTTCAGGAAGTTCACAGCCTTCCACAGGAGAAAGCCATGGGAAAACAAATAGTCTTCAATAGACATAGAGAAACATGTTGTACTAGGTAAGTACTAGGTCTGTCACCATCAAGGGAGTAATTAGGTAATTAGCTCCGGTTAGAAGCCCTGGGAAACCACTTCTGGGGCAGCAGACATTTCAGCCGGGCACCTATAGGAGGGAAGGAGGGAAACGGCATTCCAGACCTAGGAAACAGCCCACGCAAAGGCACGGAGGCATGAACACCCTCATAGTTTGAGAAACTGCACGGTGAGGTGTGGCTAGAGGGGAAGTTTGCACAAATCACAAGAGAAGGTGACCTTGGGAGAGGCAGGTAGAGCTCTGGGGCTTGTGAACTAGATTAAGGACCTGCACTGGAACCAGAGGGCCAGTGGTTCCCAGACTGTGTGCCAAGGAACACTAGCCCTCCTTCAAATCGATGGATAGATGCTCAGGGCTTCAAGGGGTCCCATGGCAAAATGCCTTTGGAAAACTCTAGGTTAAAGTGTTCTTGTATGGTGTTAGTTGTAGGACACATCAAAGCCTTCAATATACTAATATGTCAGGAACTCTGCAAGACAAGAAGCCTCGGGAACATGTCCCCAGTTTATTTAACTGCAGACCTCCACCACCACCACCACCATATACACATTTCATTGCCATGGATGCTGTTTTAAAGGAAACTCATTATTAACATCTTAGATAGTGCTGTGGCGAATGGCAGAGTTTGGGAAACTCAGATGTGGTCAATAGAAAGCCCATGAGGGAAACCAGTGAAATGAGAGAGGCACAAATTTAAAAGTCCCACAGGGACACCTGGGTGGCTCAGTCAGTTAAGCCTCCAACTTCAACTCAGGACATGATCTCGCAGTTTGTGGGTTCGAGCCCCACATCGGGCTCTGTGCCAACAGCCTGGAGCCTGCTTCAGATTCTATGTCTCCCCTTCTCTCTGCCCCTCCCCTCCTCATGCTCTGTCTCTCTCTGTTTCTCGATAACAAATAAATGTTAAAAGAAACTTTTTTAAAGTCCCACAGACCCAGGTTCAAATCCCAGTTCCCTTGTTTACCAGTTCGGTGATCTTGCCAAGTCATTGAAGCAAGTTGCCTCGTCAGTAAAGTGGGACAAATAAAAACTACCTGGTAGACTTTTGGAGATGAAATGAAAGTACGAGCAAGATGGCAGACGCGCAATAGGTTCTAAGTAGTTGACAGTCACTGTTACGATCTTTTCATCTGTGTTTCAAAAAGACCCCTTAGCAGCTGGCCTGGAGTGCTCAGCCAAGTTCCTGGGCCCAGAGGCAAGGGCACACATCTTGCTGCTTGGCGGGGAGGTGGACGGTGAGGCCAGGGGAACATCCCACAGCTGTGAGAGGCAGGAAATTGCAGGACCAGGTGGCCTGATGGAGCAAGAAGGGAATATGGAGGGCACCCCTGAGTCTAACACCAACGGGTCTGGGGGGTTGGTGGGAATTTTAGCCAGGACAGAAAGTCCAGGCAGAGCAGCACTTTTGGGAGAAAAAAAAATGAATTGTTGGGTGGGTGAAGCCCCTCTGTTGAACTCAGGCCCTTCTGCATGACTTAAGCCTAACTCTAAAAGCTTCTCTTTGATGTATTAATTTTTTTAGAACTGTAGACACAGTGATCACTCCCAGTTTCAAATCACATTTCATGTTGTTTCTCTCTGCCAGACTCAGAGGGTTTTTATTATATCTTTTCCCCAGCCTGTAATAACAAAAGAAGGGAGAATAAATTTTAGGTGGGGAAATTAGTTGCTCAGCTCTTGGAAAAATAATTACCACATATGCAGGTATGCGGGTGCTATTAGAGAAGACGGATTCTGTAGTGATGCAGCCATGCGGCAGGGGCGGGAGTGGGAGCACTTTTGAATGGATGCCAGCGGCACTTGGATGTTCCCACACCAAGAGACATGGGCAATCCCCTTGTGACCGTGTGTGTTCACCACGAATCCACCCCTTGTTATAAAGAACAAATGGGTGGGGGGGCGCCTGAGTGGCTTAGTCGGTTAAGCATCCGACTTTCGCTTAGGTCATGATCTCGCAGTTTGTGGGTTCGAGCCCCGCGTCGGGCTCTGTGCTGACTGCCAGCTCAGAGCCTGGAGCCTATTTCAGAGTCTGTATCTCCCTCTCTCTCTGACCCTCCCTGCTCACGCTGTCTCTCTCTCTCTCTCCTAGAAATAAATAAAAATATTAAAAAAAAAAAACGGAGCAGGATGGCTACCAGTGTAGAACCTGAGAAGTACATGTCCCATACCCCCAGTCCCGCAGGTAGTAATAACACACGTTTGTGCAGAGGGTTCTCCTTGGCATTTCCTTTAAGCTTAATGGCACCTGGAGCTGGATAAAAACCTCTTCCTCTACCCCAGTTTTATAGGCAAGGAAACCAAAAGCTGAGACTTGCCTGGGCTCAGCCAGTGAGGAGGGCAGAGTAGGACCAAGCTCAGATCTCTTGACTGCCTGGTGGGGACTACATCCACTTTCTTGAGTGGGCTGCCTTCCCATTCCCATGAGGACTGCTTTGGCTTAAGGCAAAGGCTCCAGAAAGCCTCCCTTAACTTGGCTCTAAACCTATATTAACCAGGATAAGGGGAGGCCATTTAATTGTATTGACGATCACAGATAATTATAGATGGCCGTATCTATTACCTAGGGCTACTGTAAAAAATGAGCACAAACTGTGTGGCTTTCAAGCAATATTCAGTTTCTTTTCTTTCACAGTTCTGGAGACCAGAAGTCCAAAATCAGCATCACAAGGCAGAAGTCAAGACATGATCAGGGCTGTGGTCCCTCTGGAGATTCGAGAGGAGAATCTGTTCCTTGCCTCTTGCAGCTCCCAGGAGCTGCTGGTTCCTTCACTGTGACCACATCCCTCCAGGGCCTCCACGTCCTCACATCTTCCTCTATTCTGTCTTCACATTGTCTGTCTGACACTGTGTGTCAAATCTCCCTCTGCTTCTCGCTCAAAAGGACACTTGTGATGGCATAGAGGGCCCACCGGCATAAACCAGGATGACTTCCCCATCTCAAGGTCCTTAAGTTAATCACATCTGCAAAGGTCATTTTCCCATATAAGGAAACATTCACAGGTTGCAGGGATTAGAATGTGGTATCCTTGTGGGGGGGGGGGGGAGCATTTTTCAGCAAATCACAATGGCCGGATAAATTCACTTATCTGCTAGCTATCCTTGAAGGCCCTGGGGGATGGAAGCTGAAAGGAAAATGTCAGATGGGGAGAAAAAGGAAGGAAGAGAAGGAAACAGGGTGAAAGATGGGGGTGGGCTCTCATCTAGTGAGCCAAACAACCCCTCTGAGTTTTAGGGGTGCTAAATGAGCAGTCAGGGTGCCCACTGGATGCTCTCAGGACAGGATCTGCAAACTGCAGGCCACCAGCTGGCTGACTGTTTTTATAAAGTTTTATTGGAACACAGACATGCCTATTTGTTCCATACTGTCTGGGGTTGCTTTCGAGCACAGCTGAATAGGCAGAGTTGAGTGATTGCAATGGAAACCATATAGTCCACAAGCCTAAAACATTTACTGTCTGCTTTTTAAGAAATACTATCCTCAGGCACCTGGGTGGGCTGGTTGGTTAAGCGTTCAACTTTGGCTTAGGCCATAATCTTACAGTTTGTGAGTTTGAGCCCCGCATCGGGCTCTGTGCTGACAGCTAGCTCAAAGCCTGGAGCCTGCTTCAGATTCTGCATCTCCCTGTCTCTGACCCTCCCTTGCTTGCACTCTGTTTCTCTCGCTCTCTCAAAAATAAACAAACATTAAAAAAAAAAAAACAAAGAAAAAAACTATCCCAATCCCTACACTAGAGAGGTAAAGGAAGCAGGGAAGGACCCTCTGTTCATTTTTTTTTTCCCCTGTCTTTTTTCCCTCTGTGTTTCATTTTGGGTAGTTGCTAATGTTGTCTTCAGGTTTACTCATCTTTTCTTCTGCAGGGTCTAATCTGAAATTAATAACATTCAGGGTATCTTTTTCTCCTTCAGACATTGTATTATTCATTTCTAGGAGTTTCATTTGGATTTCCCTCCCTATTTTCCATATCCCTACTAAAGATGCTCACGCTCCTCTACCTTCCTGAACATAGGATATATCGTAGCTGTTTTGATGTCCTGGTCCATCAGTTGTACTATCTATGTACCTTTTACATCTATTTCTATTGATTGATTGTTTTTCCTCATTGTGGACCATATTTTTTTCTTCTTTGAATACCTGATCATTTTTTATTGGATGCCAGATTGTGACTGGACCAGTTACCAATGTATTCCCTGGCAGCTCCAAACTTATTCTTCATTGTCTGCCCTGGACTCCAAGCATTTCTTTGCAACCAGCGCCATATTATGCTTTGTCAATGGGGCACTAGACAGATGCTGTAGGCAAAGAGGCTTCTCTTCCTTATTCTAATGTACCTATCTTGGCTTCTTGCTTGTATTGCATGGCTACCAGTTGAGTATGGGGACATCATGGGGGGGAGCATCCCCATCAAAATTTTAGCAGACCCACAAATGGCAAGGTTTTCCACTCTGGCTGGTAGCAGCATGGACTATTGCTGGTCCTCTGTGAGCTCCAAAGATTCTTCTCTCTGCTCCTTTCAGGTGGTCCTTTCTCTGGCTTCTGGTAGTTTCTTCACATGGTTGTGCTGATCAGTACTTAGCTGGTGACTTGAGTGGGACCTTGTGCAGATTTCTAGAACTTTCTCTTTATGAAGCTGTCTTCTCCAAGTCTCTGTCCTGCAAAATAGCTTCCCTGGCCGCCCAACTCCATCTCCTCAATTCAGGGAGGCTGCCAAGTTCCATCTGATTCCCACTGTCCACACCGTGGCCTGCAAACCCTCCGGGCAGTTAGTTAGAGCAATCCTGGGCCTTCCTTCATCTGTGTCCATCTCTCAGGGTCATCATCCTCTGCTGCCCAGTGCCCGATGTCTTGACAACCATTGTTTCATATATTTTGCCCAATTTTTTTTGTTTTTCTTTTGTTTTTGTTTTTGCTGATTTTATTTTATTTTATTTTACAAATAGTTTATTGTCAAATTAGTTTCCACATAACACCCAGTGCTCATCCCCACAAGTGCCCTCCTCCATGCCCATCCCCCCTCCCCCCTACATCCATCAGTCCTCAGTTTTTGTCAGCATTCAAGAGTCTCTCATGGTTTGCCTCTCTCCCTTTCCCCCACCATTTCCCCCCTTCTTCTCCCCCTTGTTCCTCCGTCAAGTTCCACCTAATCCTCCTATACATGCAAACATACGATATTTGTCCTTCTCTGCCTGACTTATTTCACTCAGCATAACACCCTCAAGGTCCATCCACGTTGCTACACATTATTTTGCCCAGTTTTTAAGTTGTTTCAGGCTGGTCCCTGGGACTCTGTCTTCGTCAGACACAGAAGTCAAAACTCCTCATTTTAAAATATTCATTTATTCATTGCATGCACAAAAAATTACTGAGCACCAGCCATCTGGATGCATCAATGAACACTAAACAGAATTCTCTGCCCTCTCAGAGATTACATTCTTACAGCAACTGATTAAGCAAATCTCTACTGCTGTGTGAGCCCACAAATGTATTCTGGCATGGGCCACCAGGCTGTGAAGCCCCTCCAGTCTCTCCCCATCCCTGAGTTGTACTGAACTGCACCTCTGACCTCTTTCCTTCCCCTCCTCCTCCAGTCACAGTGCCCACAACTCCAGAGGCAGCCCCCCCTTTTCTTTCCTGAGATAATTAATAGAATTCTTCAAACTGCTGTATCTGTGCATGCTTGTGGAAAGCAGCATGATGAATGCCTCCAAAGCCTAGAAAGTATAATTTATGTTTTTAATTATATCTTTCTAGCATCATAGAGGGAGTTTTCTTCCTTCCTATCTCCATCACATCATACTTGCTCTTTAGTGAGTAGATTGAGACCTAACCTTACCGCTTGCAGGGTTGCAGATAACCAGCCCTAATCAGTACCTTGCATCTGACAGCTAAAAGCCAAGGTCTTACTTATAGGCTCTGTTACATACTAACCCTCCCCTCTTCCATGCCAAGTTCGTCTTTTATTATTCTATTTTTAATTGGGAAGATAGCCAATGCCACATCTGTCTTTGTCTGCCATACCACCCAGGGGGTATAGACTGGGTAGTGGCCATAAACGTATGTGTATATATATTTAATAGCAGCTTGGTTGAGATATAATTCACATACCATAAAAGTCATCCCTTTAAAGTGCACAATTCAGCTACTTTTAGTATATTCACAGAACTGTCCACCATCACCACCATCAATCTTGGGACATTTTTGTCACCCCCAAAAGAAACCCCATACCCATTGGTAGTCACTCCTATTTCCCTTAATGCCCCTGGCCCTAGGAAACCGCCAATCTACTTTCTGTCTCTGTGAATTTGCCTCTTCTGTTCATTTCATATAAAGGGTCTCAGACAGAATGTGGTCCTTTGTGACCGGATTCGTTCACTTAGCATCATGTTTTTAAGGATCACCATGTTGGAGCTTTTGTTGGACTTCCATTTCCTTTTTATTACCAAATAAGATATCATTGTGTTGATGTAACATATTTTGTTTACCCATTCATGAGATCATGGACATTTGGGTTGTTTCGCCCTTTGATCTTGTGAATAATGCTGCCAGGAAATCCATGCACGAGTGTTTTGGGGCAGACATAATACTTAATGTCAATTTCCATCAGCAGTATGACTGAGGACGTGCTTGAGACAAAGTCCGTGAAGGTGGCTGCAAAAGCCAGCCGTTTTCTGTCACACTGATGGAGGCTTCAAGGAGACAGGACAGCAGGCTGCTTCTTAGAAAATTCAGCCTCGTAAACAAGAGTTGAAGACCTGCTTTTTGGTAGGCACTGAGATGGGTGCTGAGACTGTAGCCTCTGACTCTCTTCTCTCTCCTTCTTAGCTTCTTCTCCCTGACAGACTTGAGGAGGTACACCCAAAGGTCTTTGTTTAGTGGGAGAAGCAAGTGCTTGACTTCAGGACAGTAAGTGCCCTGGGGACAACAGTTTCTGTCCTGGAACAATAGTAGCTCATGAGAGGGACACTCAGCCCAGTTCTGGGAGATCAGGGAAGGCTTCTCAGAGGAGGTGACTTCTGTTCTTCCCACATCATACTATACAAATTTCGAAACCTACAGAAAGCCTTGCATGTTCATTACCTGGGTTTAAGGACTGTTAACTTCTTGCCAGATTTTTTTCTGAAAAAGTTTTTAGGTAAATTTCAGATATTATGGCAGTTCACCCCTAAATATAGGGGCACAGGAGCACCTGGTGGCTTATTCGGTTGAGTGTCTGATTCTTGATTTTGGCTCTGGTCGTGATCCCAGCATTCTGGGATCGAGCCCCACATTGATCTCCATGCTGAGCACGGAGCCTGCTTAAGCGTCTCTCTCTCTCTACCTCTGCTCCTCTCCCCCACTTGTGCTCTCTTTCTCTCTCTCTCAAAAAAAAAAAAATCAAAAAAACCAAACAAACCCCCTTCAGTACATATTTTTAAAAGGAGGATATTTTCCTGTATACAATACTCTTATCCCACTGAGCAGAAGTCACAATATTCCTTTAATATCCTTAGTACTCAGTTCTTAGTGAAATTTCTCCAATTATTTCAAAAACATTATTGATGGTCTCTTTGTTTGAAAGAGGATCCAATTCAGATGGGGGTCCCCTTTAATCTTCAACATGAAAGGAGGCCAAGGGGGCTCTGTGGGCAGAGACAGGTCTGCAGCAAAGGCCTAGGAGGGGTCTGGCACATCCAGAGCCCAGGGCTGGGAAGAAAGGGCCCTCCTGGCTCTCGCAGTGGTCCCACAAGCTGCTTCCTGATGTCCCCTCGGGGCAGGATGTCCTCGAAACCTTCCTACAGCCAGGGTAGAGGTCCATCCATTCATCCATCGGCTGCTCTGGAAACTTCTCCCGGTGAGTGATTCCATCGTGGCTCACCTTGTGCTCACGATGGGGATGGGCCCTGCCTGGACTCCCTGGGCAATGCCTTTTCTCCCGAGTCATGCTGCTTCCTTCCAAGACAAGAGACCATCCTTCCTCAGTCATTGGGACACTAGGACAGTGGCCAATCCTGACTGTGTGATGGCCCAGGTTGGTGTTCTTGGTTCCCCAGATTTCTGGCGGGCTGCTTTGGTGCCCCATGGATGACTGTTCTAATTGTTGGGTTTACGGGGCACCTAGGTGGCTCAGTCGGCTAAGGGTCCAACTTCAGCTCAGGTCATCATCTCACAGTGTGAGTTCTACCCGTGTCAGGCTCCGTGCTGACATTGCAGAGCCTGCCTGGGATTCTCTCTCTCTTTCCCTCTCTCTCTGCCCCTCCCCCCTCTCTAAATAAATAAAAATGAATTGTTGGATTGATTGCCAGAGAAGACAATGGTGGCCCTCTCTGTTCTGAGCCCTCCCTCTCCTTTGAGAACAGCTATGTGCTCTCCTCATGTGGGCTAAAGGTGACCTTTTAAGAATTGCACCCCACTTCCCAGCAGCCGCATCCCTCCCTGCCTCTGACATGTTGCTTCTTTCTTTGTGATGGAACTGCAGAGGAAAGCCACTTTTCAGACCTCACCTTGCTGGCCTTGAGTCCACAGACGGTCTGTGAGCCCTTGGCAGGTGCCCATTTAGACTCAGGCAGCAGGGATGGGGGAGCTGGAGGTACCGGGCAGTGGGTTGGCTCTGACTGCCCCCAGCACAGCCCTGTGAAGACCAGGTGTGGGGTGCAGGGCAGGGAGGGGTCTTCCTCACTCATCAACAGAGTGTCTTTCCAGGCAGTGCTCTAGTTCAGGCCTTACCTTCCCCAAAACGTCTTTATCAGCTCACTTCATCAGGCTCACTAATCAATCCGTCAAGAGCTGGACAAATAATCCAGGAAGCCACTCTTATTGACTCATTTATTCAACATATATAAAAAAATTTTTTTTGTTAATTTTTTAAACATTTTTATTTATTTTTGAGAGAGAGACAGACAGAGCATGAGCAGGGGAGGGGCAGAGAGAGGGGGAGACACAGATCCAGGCTCTGAGCTGTTAGCACAGAGCCTGACGTGGGGCTTGAACCCACAAGCCCGTGAGATCATGACCTAAGCCGAAGTCAGACACTTAACTGACTGAACCACCCAGGTGTCCCTAAAATAATTTTTTTAGAGGAAGAGAGCATGAACAGAAGAGAGGGGCAAAGGGGGAGAGAGAGAGAGAGAGAGAGAGAGAGAGAGAGAGAGAGAGAGAGAGAATCTTAAGCAGTCTCCACGCTCAGCAAGGAGCCCAAAGCCCCATGACCATGAGATCATGGCCTGAGCCAAAATCAAGAGTTGGACACTCAACCAACTGAGCCACCCAGGTGCCCCTCAATGAAATTTATTAGCACCTTCTGTTTGCCAGGCACAGTTCTAGGGGCTGGGCACATAGATATGAAAGACACACATTCCCGCCCTCGCAGGGTTACGGTAGAGTAATTCCATTTGCAGTTAATTGATTTCAGCAAAGAAACAGAGCAGGCAGAGCATTGAGCACCCGGGTTAGCTGACCCATTATGGACAGAGTCAAAACAGTGGTATGGTTCATGGATCTGAATGACCAACTGGTCCCTGAACCACCAGAAACATCTCGGGTGCCTGTGATGGTTCCCCCTTCCCCAGAGAGCATCGTCTCTGTAGATGGTGTAGCTCATTCTTGTCCTGGTGTCCCACCTGGATTCACTCTGGGAGGGGAAATAGGGGCATGGCTAGAACCCTGTGTTTTAACTATATCTCAAGATTTCTTTTTCAAGATTTAAGGTTTGCATCTCTTAAAAATTATCATGATCTAGAGGTGCCTGAGTGGCTCAGTTGATTAAGCATCTGACGCTTGGTTTCAGCTTAAGTCATAGTCTCATGGTCCATGGACTCAAGCCCCACATCGGGCTCTGTGCTGGCAGCATGGAGCCTGCTTGAGATTGTGTCTTCCCTCTTTCTTTGCCCCTCCTTTCTCATGCTCTCTCTCTCTGTCTCAAAATAAATAAACTTAAAAAGACACAAAAATTATCTATAATCTCTATATCATCTGTGTATAATAGTAATAATGATAATAGTGAAAATTATAGCTCTTATCTATTAGACACTGTTTTAAGGGCTTCAGGCTTTGCATATAATAATAATTATAATTAAATTTAAATGTAAGTGTAATTAAATGATTATAATAAATAATTTAATCTTCACTGCACAACAACCCTGTGAGGTAAGGATGCCATTATTATCTTCATTTCATAGATAAGGAAACTAAGGGTGAGCAAGGTTAAGAGACAGATCCAGGAGAAAATCTACTATCCGCCTCCAGATCCCTGCTTTTAACCACAATGATAAATGTGTTACTTTTGGATGCACTTGAAACAATGCCATACTCAGAGGAAGCTTTCCAGACGCTGCAGGAAGAAGAGAGACTGGCAGTTCTGTAAAGGACGTCATCTGGAGATTCCCAGATCCCCAAAGCCGCTGAGCTCTTGTGAATTACATATTCCCAGGCCCCCCCTGCAGACTGCCTGCGTCAGGATTTCTGGACAGAAGCAACAAAACTCACTACGTCACAGTTCCCCAAACAACTCTAATGCAGCTGATCCGGGCATCAATGTCAGGGAATCTCAGGTCTACTCCCTCCAGTTTACAGGACAGGAGACTTGGCCTCTGGTTTAGCTCCTTACGGAACAGGGATGACCTGGGAAGGATCTGGTGTGGGCAGAGCTATGGTGAAGCAAGGTGCAGGTTCCTCTCTGGCAGCTCCTCTCTCAGGTGATTTTCTGGTGGGCCGGTGTCAGCGCTAGTGGTAAACCCTGGGACAGTCAGGCTCCTCTGTAAGCTGGACACACACAGTGAACACGAGTTTCCGGAAAAGCTAAGACTGAATATAAAATAGCAATGGGACAGGTGAACTGGATTCATGCAGGATGTCATATGAAATGACATGAGCCCTGTTTCTCACCTGAGGACATTAAAGGAGGTCCCCAGGATACCCCTGTGCCCACAGACTGAGATGGACCTTGGGTTGGAAGTCCTATGGCAGAAAGTTTAGTGTGACATTTATGCTGCGTATGGAGCTATATATACCTTTTAATTGTCCTTGTAATTCATCTTTGTCTAAGGGTAGTTGCTTAGTTTGACCACAAGGTGACGCTAATGGGCTTGGTGGACCACAGTTGGGGTTGGTCAGACATTGAGGTCTTTCAAAAGAAAAACTAAAGGTTGCTCCCTTCTTAACGGATCAAATCTTACATTTCCTTTCCCTTCTCCGTACTTTCCAATGTTGGAGGGGGAACCACCACGGGATGATAAACTGTCATTTTGGTATATTAACTTTGGACCCTTTTTTTTTTTACATGGTTGTGGCTATATGGTAGTATAATTGTTGAATCATTTTTAAACTTGGTATCATATTTTCTGTGTTACTATAAGCTTTTCATAAACACATTTATTGTTGCACATTATACAGCGACCATATATTAAGGGCTCACTTGGAACCGGGCAAACATTTGGTGAATGTTCTATGTGCATTTTTACAGAATCCTCACAGCAGTAGCGCCCACCGTCTTAGGTGGACACTTATTACCCATATTTTATCTGCAAGTAGAAAGATGCTTTGAGATGACTTGGTAGTAGTTGCCTTTCTCTAATCACATGCTGTTTCATTGGGTTTTACCATCACTGATTTAACCATTCACCTAGTATGTCCATTTCATTTATTGCCAAATTTAATTATTTTAGATAAAGCCTCAGAAAATGTATCTATGCATAAAGCTTTTTCTGAATTCAAGAAATATTCCTGGAAGCAAACTTATCACAACTAAACATTTGTAAGGTTCTTGATAAATACACAGCACCAAATTCGAGGACATTTTCAGAATCTTTTATGATATTAAAGAATTACTGTTCATTTTTCTAGGCATGTTAATGGTATCGTGGTTACGTATTTCTAAAAAGCCTTTCCTAGGGGTGCCTTGCTGGCTCAGTCAGTGGAGCATGCAACTGTTGATCTGAGTTCTGAGTTCCAGCTGCACATTGGGTGTAAAGATTATTTAAATAAAACTTTTAAACAAAATAATAAAGAGCCTTTCTTAGAGATGCACAATGAAGTATTTACATGTGAAATAATATTATCTGGAATTTACTAAAAAATAACTCAGTCAAGGAGCACCTGGGTAGCTCAGCCAGTTAAGTGTCCGACTTTGTTTCAGGTCATGATCTCACAGTTTGTGGGTTCGACCCCTGCATCCAGCTCTGTGCTGACAGCTCAGAGCCTGGAGCCTGCTTCGGATTCTTCCTCTCTCTGGCCCTCCCCTGCTCACACTCTGTCTCTCTCTCTCTCAAGAATAAATAAACATTAAAAAAAAAATCGGTTGAGGGAAGAGTAGAGGATTACTAAAAACAAAATATTAAGCGTGTTTTGATCACTGATAAAACTCCATTATGGGTACACAGGTGTTGAATGTGCTATTCTCTCTACTTTTGTATATGTTTGAAATTTTCTATGATGAGAAGTTTAAACTATAACTTTAAAAAATCTTACAGCCTTTAAGAGAAGCCAGGCCCATAATTCCTATTCTGCCTAATTGAGTGAGGAAGACAGGACACACGGGGTGGATTTCCAGAATAGCCTTGCTCATGTCTCTCTCCCCATCAAGTAAGAGGTAAGTTCTCTCTAAAACCACACCATATCAGTCAATTTTGTTTTGCTAAGACTTTTATTTATTTTTAATAGGGTCATAGAGTTGGAAAGAATCTTTGGTATCTGCTCCTCATTCTTTTAACCTACTGAGAATCTTCTATTACAGTTTCATGCAGATACTTCCCAACTATAATTTGGGGCAGGTTTTAAGTTTCTGGAATTGTCCAATGTTGTCTTTATAGTGGGGAACCTCACCTATCATTTTATTTTATTATTAAATGTTCATTTTTGAGAGAGGGAGAGCAGGGGAGGGGTGGGGGGAACAGCAGATCCCAAGCGGGCTCTGCAGACAGCAGAGAGCTCAATGTGGGATTCAAACTCATAAACCTCGAGATTATGACCTGAGCCAAAGTCGCATGCTCAACCACCTGAGCCGCCCGGGCATCCCTCACCTATCATTTTTAATTTAAAAATGAAAATGTTTTGTGTGCTCTGAACATGGTGAGCATTGCATATTTGGAGACTCCCCAGGAGAAGTCACAGCATCAAAATGAAAGAGAGTCGGTTATACCCTTTGTGACCCTGCACACACACCCCTCTGTGGTCTTACCCTCATCCCTCCCTCCTGGCACTTCTTCCTATGGCTTGCACTTCTATCCACACACCCACCACATTCTTTCCCCGGGATGCCTGGTCAGCTCTGCCAGCACAGGCCTGTCACACAGCACTTGCTCAGTGCGGCCGGTCCCCAGACCTGAAAGAGGAGGCTGCAGAAAGGCTGCAAATCCCCCTCTATAGGTTTTGGGTTTTCAGTCTTCAAGAGTCTTCATATGTGGAGTCTAAAACACAAAAACGAAAACAGAACTCATGGATGCAGAAGCCAGATTAATGGTTGCCAGAGGTACGGGTTAGGGGTGGTGAAGTGGGTGAAGGGGGTCAAAAGGCCCAAACTTCACTTATAAAATAAATATGTCCTAAAAATAAAAATAAAATAAGTAAGTCTTGGAGATGTATAGTATAGTGACTATGATTAATAATACACTATTGTATGTTGGAAAGTTCCTAAGAGAGTGGATCTGAAAGGTTGAATTTTTGTAGCTATGTGTGGTGTTGGACGTTTAGACTTCCTATGGTGATCATTTTACAATAGATCTATAAATTACTCATGTTGCACACTTGAAATTAGTATAACGTTATTTGTCAGTTACATCTCAATTAAGAAAAGCAAGAATAAAAGAACAAAGTAGGTGTTTAGTAAATATAGGCTGCCTTCAGCTTTTACTATATGAGTAATTATAAGTATAAATTTATTAATATTTGATATTTAATATTAGATATTCTGGGAAAAATGGAGTCCTTAAGGCAAAACATAAGTTAGAAGTCCCCTCTCTCTTTTTTTCCCTAACTTGGTCATAGAAACAGAAGTTTCTACCTACCCTTATATATTCCATGTGACTTAGGAACTAAAGTTTTTTAAGGGGAGAGAGTTCACTGTCGCAAACAAACGCCTGTACTCAAGGTTTTTATTAGGTTCGGTGGATATGGATACAAAGTCATTGGAGTCACTACCTTCCTCCCACCATATATGGGAAGAATTTTCTCCAGGCCTTGGAAACTCCATCTTATGCATTCAGAATTGGCACCTCTTTTTTTCTCCTGGGCCTGCTTTGTCCTCTCAATAGGACCTGTCGGTTTGAAGCTTCTGAGGCAGAGAAAGAAATGATGTCCGTCACACCACCATGGAGTGAGAACAAAACTCTGGCTCATCCCAGTAGCTTTTAGCCTCAAAATATCTCAATTACAGGAACTTTGCCTGTCTTTTCCTTCTGGTAGACAAGGCTGGAGGTAGACAGGACCCTTCTAAGCTCTAGGTGGACAGAACACGTGTCTCTAAGAGTCAAGGTGAGGAAAAGAGGGGTGTTTCCCCTGGCCCGATAGGCCCAGAGAGGTCCCTTCTTATCATGGGCCCTGATCCTGCAGAAGGAGAGAGAAACAAGATCCCATCCCTGCCGTCCTGGAGCTCACCATCCAGGGCTGGAGATGCCAATAATGACTTGAATCTCTCTTTTGGTAAGTATCACAAAGGAGATACACAGCAGCAGCAGACGTGGGCCTCTCTGATGTTCAACCCAGGGTCAAAGGAAACAGGTTGCCACGGAGACAGGACTCAATTCAGCTTTAGAGAGGGAAGAGTCTAGCAAAAGTGAAGAGGTCTGAGATCAAAGAGGTATACATTGATGAAAAGAGTTGAAAAGGTTGGGATTTAATGGGGCACCTGCGTGGCTCAGTCAGTTAAGCTTCTGACTCCGGCTCAGGTCATGATCTCACAGTTCGTGGGTTCGAGCCCCATGTTGGGCTCTGTGCTGACAGCTCAGAGCCTGGAGCCTGCTTCGGATTCTGTGTCTCCTTCTGTCTCTCTGCCTCTCCACCACTCACTTTCTCTGTGTCTCTCAAAAGTGAATAAACATTTAAAATTTAAAAATAAAATTAAAAGTTGGGATTTGATATTGATTGATCTCCCAAAAGAAAGAAAAGGCAAGGAGGTTTCAAGTTGTTCCCTGGGCACTCTGTCAGCATCAACACTAGCCAGAATTATAGCAGATATGTGACTTCTATAGCCAAGCGCTTGGAAAGGTCACTGAGATACAATCATACAATCACAGCTACATGGGAGCCTTGAGTGATGCCAACAAGCCCCAGACTGTCACATCCTTTAGTGCCACGGAAGCAGGTCACCTCCATGGATTGCTGCCCATTGTGATCACCTCCTCCCTGGCACTCCACCCACAGACAAGGTCCTTGCAGATGAGAGCTAAATCTTCTTATCAGGCACTTTAAATTTTGTCATCCAACTTTTCTCTGTTGCCCAAACACCATCAGAACTGCAATCATGGAAATGGGGGGGGGGGGGGGGGACATCAGCAATCCTATCACACTCCCATATCAACGTGGTGCATTTTCCATTCCCAGCCCCCGTGTACAAGATGAAGAGAACAGGCCTGCGGGGACATTGTTTGGTGCTCGTAGCAGACATCCCAGGGCCTGCCCTGGCCAACGCCCCACTCTTACATTTCCTGGCACCAATGGACAGATGGGCGCCCCGCCTGTTGGACAGGAAACAGACCACCAGAAATGTGTGACCTGCCCTGGGTGGCAAAGCTTGCTGTCTCCGTCCCATCATGGCTCGGAAGGAATGTGAGAGACTAGACTAAGGGAGCGAAGTTTGGATGAGACGAGAGGTAACCAGTAGAGGTTTGCGAAAGGACTGAGTAAGTGTCAAGAAAGACAGAGAAGCGACCTGACATCTCGCAGAGTTCAGGTATCAGGAATTTGACAAGAGTCACTCCAGGGAGTCGTGGAGGCAGAGGCCCCTTTGGAGCAGGTTAAAGAGGATGATAGGAGAGGAAGAGAACTTTTTTCGAGAAAGGATGGCAGAGAATGGGACAGCATGAGGGAGTCTTGGGCCAGAGAGAAGGGGGGCTTCANAATTAATTAATAAAACATTAAAAAAAAACAAAACAGAAGAGAGACACTAGGGCACACTTGTGTGTTGGCTGGAAGGATCCAGTTGAGAGAAAGAAACTGGGTTTGCAGGAGAAAGACGAGGGATGACTAGTTCCGCAGACTCCTAGGAAGCCAGCAAGGTTAGGCCTTGGAAAGGACTGAGGACAGAAAACAGAGGGCATGCGTGAAGGTGCCACAGGTAGACTTGGTGTGGAGAAGATAGGGGGCTTTCTGTCTCCCTGGGTCTGCATGTCCCAGGATGGAGGAGATGGGGTTAGCTGCTAAGAGGGGGCAGGCGGTGTTGGGCATCCGTAGGGAGAGCAGTCAGTGAGGTCCCCGAGAGCGGGGGCGTGACCCCACTGACGAAGTGCAGCCTTGCCGGCCAGGCCTGAATGCCCACATGAGGTCTGCGATGAGGAAGCACTGAGTGAGGGTGAAAGCAGAGAGCCCAGGTGAGCACGGGAGAGAGGCAGACACATTTGAGAGTTCGGATGTGTCCAAACCAGGACTTGCCCATGGACTGGATGTGACCAGGAGAGGGTGAAATAAAACATAACTCATTGTTCTTGACTCAAGCCAGTGAGGGGGAGTGGGGGGAGCATGGGCTAAGATGGGGGTGATGAGGGTGGCCGAGACCAAGAGCTCTGCCTGAGGAATTTTAATATGAGATGACCATCAGGCAGCCATGGAGACAAGCAGGCAGTTGGATGAGGCTGGAGCATAAGGGGAGGTTTCTCCTCTGCTCTGGTCTATGGCGTATGAGAAGAATGGCCTGAGCTGGGCCTGGGTATGTGGCTTCACCATCCTGACTTGCACAGAGAGGAAGAAAGTCTCCAGCACTAGACTGCAGGCTCCTTGCAGGCGGGGCCTGTGTTTTGTTCACTGACATGTCTTTAGCACATTGCAGAGCACCCAGTAGGCAGTAGGTTTCAATGAACATTTTTTGTCTAGATAAATAATATCACGATCCCCCCCAACCTTCCAGAAACTGGGTGACTTTGTAAAGTCTGAAACAGATACTTTTATACCTTAATGAGAGAGGCCTTGATAATTACATGATGATGGCAATGAGTTGGGGATGACTTATAGTCAGGAAGGACCAATTGCTCTTCTGAATAATCACTTAAGTGGGTCACACCGTGATTGCTCAGAGTGCCATGAGTGGTAAGGCGGATGGATGTAGGAGGGTGGGGTGGGTGATCAGAAAATGGGAGGAAGGAAATTCTGATTCCACCAGTTTGCTGGGTTTGTTTTGTGACTTCAGGCTAACTACTTGACTTCTCCCACCCTTTGAATTTGTTTTTTGGTGTGTGTGTGGGGGGGGTGATTTTTAAATTTTATTTATTTATTTATTTATTTATTTATTTATTTATTATTTAGAGAATGAACATGAGCAGGAGAGGGGCAAACAGGGAAAGAGAGAATCTCAAGCAGGCTCAATGCTATTTGCATGGAGCTTGACGCAGGGCTCAGTCTCAGAAACAAGGAGATCATGACCTAAACTGAAATCAAGAGTTGGATATTTAACCAACTGAGCCACCCCAGTTTTTTTTAGTGGAAACTATAGAGATCTACCACCCCAAATGGCCATAGGCACCACTGATAAAATTGTGGCACCTCTGTTACAAGCAGGGGGACCTAAGAAGCCAGAAGCTGAGCACTAGTTCTCGGAAACAGATTTTGTTTCTACTCTAGGAAACTGAGTCGGGGCCCTGGATACTATGAAAAATGCCAGTTGTTTTCTGGCCAAAAGACAACTGCAAGACTTGGCCTTGAGGAAGGTAGATGGAAAACACAGTCTGTGATTGTTCTGTTCTTTGCTCGTGTGTCCCAGGGACCTGCTGGGAGCATTTCCAGTTTCCTCTGGCTGAATTGAGCAGGTGCTACCTGTAGAGAGGAGGCCTCTCTGATTTCTTCCTGCCAAGTTACACAGGCCCATGACTGAAATCCCCACGACAGCTTCATGAGGACCAGGTGCCGGGAGTGCGTATGTGCCACAGAAAGAAAGAGGAAGGAACTGGTGTGGGGGTGAATAGCAGAGATACCACACACTGGAGTCCTCATACAATGGTAAAGTCACCACGTGGCAAGCAGCCAGGTAAGCAGCCGTAAAACAATAGAGGGATGGAAATATGCAGAATGGAAGGCATGGAATGGCCTAACCTCTGTGATTTTATAGAAGAGGAAACTGAAGCCCCACAGAAGTCATCCATTTATTCACCAGACATTTCTCAAGAGCCAATTATGTGTCAAGTACTGGGCCAGTGTTTTGCTTAAATATTGCTCCACAACACATCACCCCAAAACTCAGAGGCTTAAAACAACAGCCATTTTATTATTTCTTACATATCTGTGGGGAAGCTGAGCTCAGCTGTGTGGTTCTTTTGCTCCATATGGTGATGGCTGAGGCTCCAGATTTTTGGGGAAAGACTTAGCTAGACCTTTCAAGATGGCTCACTCAAAGAGACAGCAGTTGGTGCCAACTGTTGGCTGGAAGATTGCCTGGGTCTTTCACCTGCCATGTCTCAGTTCTCTTCTGTATGGCTTCTCCATGTGACTCGGGCTTCTCAAAGCATGGTGACTGATTTCCAAAGGCCCGAGTGGAAGCCCTCAGTCTCATTAGTGCCCAGGCTCAGAAGTTCCAAAATGTTACTTCTGCTGCATTCTGTTGGTTAAAGTCAGTCATAGGGTGTATTAGTTAGTTACCTACTGCTGCATAACAAATAATTCTAAAACTTAGTGGTTTAAAATGATGATAAATATTTATCTCTCATGGCTTCTATGGGTTAGTCAGGAAATGTGGAGCAGTTTTGCTAAACCGTTCTGACTTGGGGTATCTCATGAGATTGTAGTCAAAATGTCAACTGGAGCTGATCTCATGTGAAGGAAGGCTTGGTTGGGACGGGAGGATCCATTTCCAAGATGGCTCACTCATAAAGTTGGCAAATTTGTGCTTGCTTTTGGTAAAAGGATTCTGTTCTTCTGCACATGGACCTCTCCACAGCCTGCATTAGTGTTCTTGTGACATAGTGGCTGGCTTCCCCAGACCGAGTGATCCAAGAGACCAAGGCAGGCCTTTACAAGCTAGCTTCAAAGTCAGACTTCATCACCTCTGCCATACATTTTTGTCACACACACCTGCCCTGATTTGCAGTAGGGGACCATGAAAGGGCATGAATGACCAGGAAGTGAGGATCACTGGGAACATCCTGGAGGCTGGCTACCACACAAGACTAGCCCAAGATTCCAGTGGGCGGAGAAATAGACTCTAGCTCTGGATGGGGGAAATGACCAAGAGTTTGTGACCATCTTTATCCACCAGAGCCCAGTCCTAGGGATTTAGCAGAGGACCACAGAAGAGCTTTGTGCTCACAGAACTTACAGTCTAGACCACAGTCTAGGTCCTATAGTCCAGGACCACACAGAAAACTAGTGCCACAGAATGGATATGTCTATCATTTTCCTTATATAGACAGCAAGCCTGAGGCTGAGAAAAAGCCAATAATACACCCAAAGTCATATAGTGAGTAAGTGGCAGAGCTGAGATTAATACTCAGACCCTTCTGACCCCAAGCCAAGCTGTCCTTGCCCTTAAGTTACAATGTTACATTTCCACTAGGCAATACAACATTGTATATAGTATAAAATAACAGCTATGTAAACCAAACTATGCTTTTAAAAAGAACAGAATGAAATACAAATACAGTGTTGACAGTTACTAATAAGTGGTGAGAAGATGAGTGAGTGGTTTTTTTTTCTTCCTCTAGGCTTCTGTTTTTTCAGTGTTCTAAATTGGGCTCCTATCACTTTTATAATAAAGAACC
>NW_027532607.1:2988663-2993444 GCF_008692635.1 Crocuta crocuta | reverse complement strand
GGGGGGGGTGCAGGGCTGAGGGGCATCTGGGGAGGCAGTAGGAATGGGGAGCATTCCACCCGTAGATTTGGGTTCCTCGTCTGCTGTGTGGCATTCATTGTGCTTCATGTATCTGGTTCTTTTGAAAGTTACATGGCTGTTAATTAACATACCTGTGCAAACAAAGCTGACCCCCCTCCATGGGGGTGTGTGAAGAAGAAACTCCGCTTAAAGAAGAGCTGTGCTTCCCACTCTCCAGGAGCCAACAGAGCAAAGGCAACCAGAAGGCTGACATTTCTCCTTCTTGATGCCATGTATCTCTAATGCTTTTTCTGGTCCAAGATCAAGGTGACTTCCTCTCAAATATGAGTTTACATACTGAAATGATATTTGATATTGATGCTTTCCTGGAAACTCCAAGATAGGTAGTCACTGTCAATAAAACCGTTGGTTGTTTGAAGTATTAGAAGTCCTTTTATGCTTCCTGCAACCATGTTATGTCTTCTTTCACTTTTATTTTTGAGGCTTAAGCACATCACTCCATTGTCCTCTTCCATAGCCAGAGTGTATTTTCCCTAAAGTGAAAAACAACAGCTTCCATTAATTGAGCACCTATTATGTAAAGCTGCTATATTAAGTATTTATACATACATTTAATCTTTACAATACATATGATATGGGTATCTCCAATTTACAGATGAGAAAACAGCGGCTCAAGGGAGTTCAATATCTTCTCCAAGGTCACATGGCTGAGAAATGACAAAGGAAAACCTGAACCCAGGTTCAAATGACCCCAAAAAGCTACTAGCCTGATGCTGATTCCCTAAAAAGAACATTTTAACAATATTAAAAGATATTTGAAAGCTAATATCCCTATACCTCGAGATGGCAGTTTTGGGGGGAAAGTACAAAGTTCTCTTTTTGAAAATGGACTTAGTATCAGAAACTTCTTAAGCACCACTTGAGACCTTCCAGGCACTGCTGCAGTGGCCAGTTCTGTAAATACTCCTACCAGCTTAGATCAGGTGCAGTCTGGCAGTGTCTTGCCTGAGGCCTGCAGCTGGCATCTCTCTGCCCCCATCCAGGGCATCTGTCAACAGCCACTCGGTGCCAAGCCAGCACATCCTAGAATTGGGGCAGAGCCTTGCACCAATGGGGGCAGAGGCCATTGGATAAATGCCTTCCCCTTTCTCCCCCTATCCCAGATTTGGGTCCTGAGATGCTTTCTACAGGGCTTCTCAGTCCTTCCAAAACAAGCAGCTGGAATGTGCCCACCCCGATGACACATCATCAAATGCCTCTTGCCTTCATTCTTGCTTTGAGTCCTTAGCCTCAGGCATGCTTCCTGGCTTCGTGCGCCACATAATGTATTTGTATGTGAGCTTTGTCTCAAGTTCTGCTTTCCAGGACACCCTGGCCAACACAGATTCAAACGTTCCCTTTGCCTAAGTGCTCACTCAAATATAGATCATTTTTGTCTTGTGAATCACATAGGTGTTGGGTAGAATACATATGTGGAAATGGCAAAGACTTGCAATTCCACTTAACAACCTGGTCAGGAGCTAACATTTCCTACTGACTTGTAGGAAATAGTATCAGGGAATATAAGGAGATAATATATACACCTCCTTTTCAAAATTAAAAAACAAAAATAAAACCCAAAAAGCCCAACCTTCCCCTATGCTTAGGTGGGTGTATATGTTGTTAAACGGTCAGCTGAGCCCTCCTGTTTCTGACACTGAAGGGGTGATATGTCCTGGTGGCGGGGGGTGGGGGGTGGTAGTAAGAGATGCAGGGCTGGGGACACACCTGTTGGCTGCACCGCTTGACCCTCTCGTCCTTGGAGTTAGAACTGTGCTCTAGGGTGATTCTGGGTAAGCTGGAGATTGAGTTTCCCATGCTGGAGTGGAGCAGCGGGCCTGGTGGTTGGAAGGCAGAAAGGATGGCGGGTGATGTCAAGGTTTTAGGGAAAGCAAGAGAGTATTGTTGTTCTGTGTATTCATTCTCTGTGAGCACTGGTGGTAAGGGTCTGAGGCAAGGCATAGAGTGGGCAGGGAAAGAATTTCTCTCTAGAAATTCATTTTTTAAGTTTATTTACTTTGAGAGAGAGAGAGATGTGGGAGAGGCAGAGCGAGAGGGAGAGAGACAATCCCAGGCAGCTCTGCACTGTCAGCTCAGAACCCAACATGGGGCTTGAACTCATGAACCATGAGATCATGACCTGAGCTGAAACCAAGAGTCAACACTTAACCAACTGAGCCACCCAGGTGCCTCCTCCCTAGAAACTCTATTCTGGCTTTGTTCTGCATCAATTGGGAGCCACCATTTCCCCAACAACCCTAGCGATGACAGAGCTTTGAGACATTTATATTTGATAAACCCAGGTGTCACATGCTATCTAGCAGAGTAAACAAGTGACATCACCTGCATTTTGCTGCTCCCTGATGACTGGGAATTATTCACAGAACATCAGCCCACCGGTGGAGGCCTCTCTAAAGTCCCTGAAGACTTCCCTCAAACATCCCTTCCCACAGATAGTCATGTCTGCATGATGGTAAGAGTCCTGATTATTAGCAGGTTTTTATTTTAGAAGGGAAACCAGACCACAATATGTTCTCTTCACCACCCCCCATCATTTTGGAGAGTTCCCGCCCCTCCCTGCCCCCCAGTGCTGGTGCAGAGTGAACAGAAAGTGCACGGTCACCAATCATTCTTCTTAAGGAACCAAGGTACGGGAAACTAGGATTTGACCATCTTTAGAAATTCCAGTTCTGGGGGCGCCTGGGTGGCTTAGTCGGTTAAGCATCCGACTTTCACTTAGGTCATGATCTCGCGGTTCGTGGGTTCGAGCCCCGCGTTGGGCTCTGTGCTGACTGCCAGCTCGGAGCCTGGAGCCTGTTTCAGTCTGTGACTCCCTCTCTCTCTGACCCTCCCCTGCTCACGCTGTCTCTCTCTCTCTCTCCTAGAAATAAATAAAACATTAAAAAAAAAAAGAAATTCCTGTTCTGTGGCCACATCTGACCTTGTCATCCCTCAGAATCATTCTTCTGTGAGAAACCTTGCCTCTCCCATCCCACTCCGAATGAAAGCTAACCTGATTCTTCTCATCTCTCCTGCTCCCACATATTTTCCCCGGCCTATCCCCTCCTCCTTGGATTTCCTTCTATGAGCATCCAACACAGGATCCACGACCCATACTTCAACCCCTCTATGGTCAGTACCCACGCTGTTTTGTTTTTCTCCAGTTCTTGACGCTGTATGTTGGAGACTCTGGGTTCTCCACAGCTGGGCCCAGTTGCCTATTCCTCTGTGGTTCTGTGGGCACCTCAAGTGCATAGGCCCGCGGGGCTGCCCAGAACTCTTCCTCTCAATCTGGAAGCTCCTCTCTCATTCCTTCTCAGAGGCTTTTCCAGTTCTTCACTGTTTCCTTCAAACCCCTGTTATCACCTCCCACCTACTCTCAAGAGATGACTTTGCTTCTCACTTTAGAGCTAAAAAAATAGAAGCCAGCAGGCAGGAATTTCCTCAACTTCCTGCTTTCCACCTATGAATGAATCTGCACCCACACCCATTCTTATCAATGTCGAGCTCACTGCAGTGGAAGACCAGACCCTCTTCCTGCCCCACGGCTGCTCCCTTTCCCTGTGGGCCCCCTGGGACCCTGTCCCGTGGGCCCCTCTCCTGCCTGACCTTTTCATTCTCTTTTCTTAGCTCTTCTCCTCGACCCAGCTCTGGGGGGCCTCTGCATTTCCAGCCCAACCAATACTACTTTTGTTGGTGACCCAATAACCTTCTAATTTCCAAATCCCAAAGTTTACTGTTCACACCTCTTCCAACTTAAGCCTCCTGAGGCATGTGTTGCTATTGACCCCTTCCTCCATCTCCAATATCTTCTCCCTTGGCTTTGGTGACAACGCTCTTTCTTGGGGTTTTATCTCCTTTCTGGTTTCTTAATAGCCCTCATCTGGCCACCCCTAAAACATTACTGGGGGTTCCCAGGGGGTTATTAGTGCCTATTCTGTGACCCATAGCTCCTGGACTTATATTTGCAGAAGCCTATAAGGGTCTATCAACTTGATAGATCTTTCTCTACTAGATCTAGTGCCCAAATTCTACTTTTTTAAAAATACTTTTTAATAGTTACTTTCGTCTTCATCCCCAGTGCTTAAGCACCTGGTACTTCCTGAGCTCTCAGTGATTGCTCATTAATGGTACAATCTGTGAACGATGGATCCCTACCCTATTTTAGGTGTACAGGTGGATCAACTTTTTTTGTTTGTATATTTTGTAACCATTTCTCCCTTCAAAAATGCAATGCAGTGTCAAAAAATTGAATTAAAAAGCTTAGATCATTTTTGTTTGCTTGCTTAGCAACAAGCAATCCCTATTGGGGAGAAAATAGGGATTATCTTGAAATGCCATAATTGGTAATAATTCAAGTCACCAGAACCTGCGTAGGCTTAAGGTGAAGACAGGGTTGATGGTTGGAAGAAAGGGGGGCTGATGCCAGAGCAATAATAATAACTTGGACTTGAACTTCTATGACTTCCACCTCTACTATAGGTAGAAAAATTTATTTTCTGCATGTAGAGCAGCTATTTGGGGGATAAAGTAAGGAATCTTGTGTGATATCTGAATTTAGCATCACAATCCCTGACCTATGTCATAGGTTACCAAAATGAGTCACAGATGCCGAACTCTAAAATTACCCTTTTCATTTATAAGTTCAAAGTACAAGTATATGTATATATACATATATATACGTATATATACATATATATGTATATACATATATATATACA
>NW_027532607.1:2873395-2988624 GCF_008692635.1 Crocuta crocuta | reverse complement strand
TTTGACTTGATTTTCATGCCAGCCCAAGGAGGCAGAATTTGTATCTTATTTTATTTTATTTTATTTTATTTTATTAGAGAGAGAGAGAGAGAGCACAAGCAGGGGAGAGAGACAGAGGGAGAGAGAGAAAATCTTAAGCAAGCTCCATGCTCAGGATGGAGTCGGAGGCAGGGCTCAATCCCACAACCTTGGGCTCATGACCTGAGCCAAAATCAAGAGTCAGAGGCTCAGCTGACTTTTCAGGGAGCCACCCTGGCGTCCCTATTGTCCCATTTTATAGATGAGCAATCCAGGCTCAAAGAGATTTAATTATACACCTTGTTCAAAGTCGAACAGATGTAAGTTAGAGCAAGGGAACCTAAACTCCAAGGCAGTGCTTCTATATTATTGGTGAAGATTAGTGATATTTGCTTCTTTTTGCCTTTTGAAGTTATCCATCCTGTTTCTGGCAGCAACAAAGGGCATTTTGGCAGGCACTGGAATGGAGCAGTTAGGAGGATCCTGGTGATTAGGGTCATGAATGCTGGCTCTTTCTTTAGCTAGTCTTGTGATCTTGGACGCATCAGCAATCCTCTCTGGCCTTCAGTTTCTGCACCCATAAAATGGAGAAAACAGCAATCCTATCTACCACACAGGATTACTGTGAGGTTTCAATGAATTAATATGTGGAAAGTCCTTGGCTTAGTAAGGTGTGTAGTAGGCTCTTCCTAGGTAAGAAGTGTTAATATTATTATGTTATTACATATTCACTTATTTTTCAAAGCATCGAAGTTACTCACTTCTTTTTCAAAAAGAAGGGATTCTTCTGAGTGTTCATGCTGGATCTTACTGGGTTCTAGTTTGAGGTCAGGTTGATAACGTATTAATTAATCGAATATTTATGTAGGGCTTGGAACGAACATAGAGGAGGGGCGGGGACTCTGAGATGCACCTTGTCAGCTTTCATCAGTGCAGCTGCTGGGCCTACCCTCCCAACCCCCCACTGAGCTGGATGTTTTACGATATGGCCAAGAAGAGTTTGGGAGCTGTTTCTCCACTGATAAACCCTTGTTGAACATTTCCAGATATGCATGAATGGAGCCCTCTCCTGTTGAGACAAAAGTTCCTTTTCCTTTGGAAATGCCAAGAGGAGACATGGTAATACCAGCCAGTGATATCAGCAACCCAGAGACTTAACCCTGACAAGGCTGATCCGTGTGTGTGTGGAGATGTCTCTGGCAAACACAGAACCCAGCAGATATTACAGTAAAATATGAGGTGTTCTGGGGAAGCCATTTACTCCTCACAGGAAAGGTCTAAGTGGAAGAGGCTAACCTTGACATTAAAGGCAGTGACTTTTCAGTCAGAGACATACCTGAGACGCTGGGGGTGAGGAGAGGAGGGGGCCTGAGAGAGTGAGTAGGGCTCTGGCATTGGAAGGAACATCCAGAGGGGCAAGGCACCCTCCTTGGCTTATGACTGGGTCTTGTGACAGAATGAGGAAGGGTGTGTTTGCCATTAAGATATTTCAGCATTATCTTACTACTCAGAGAACGAGACTGGATTGTTGCTTCACCCCAGCCCAGTTCCCTTCAAATTCACTTCTTAGGACCCACTCTGGGAGCTGTTCTGAGATTCTTAGGAGGCGGCCTCCAGCCCAGCTAGAAAGTCTCCCAGCCATATTACTGATTTGGAAGATAAAAGAGAGTTTGGCTTTATTTTTGGCAGTTGAATTTGGATTCCATTACTATGATGGACTCAAAATACGCACCTGAATGTATGTGGATCTTGTACCACCTACGTTAGACTCACGTCGGGGGAGGGATGTTGAAAATGCGTATTTTCCCTAGTCCCATTCCAGAAGTAGGGAATTAAAGTCTCTGGTGGGACCTAGGGTCTTAATGTTAAAATCCTCCAGGGTGATGCTGAGGATGTGCCTTTTTAAGCGAATTTCTGGGATTGGACAGGATAGATGACGGCCTTCTAAAACCCAAATTTGAATGAATATGCCCAGCGGGAGAATCCTGGTTCTCGCAGCCTCAGTTTTTCCCTGCGGCCAGGGCACGTTCTGTCTCCACTTGTTTGCTAGGCTGCAGGATGAGGAAATTAATAAGTGCAAAGAACTGGAGAAAGCGCCGCAGCTGGGCTGGGAGAGAAGAGGCGCTCTTACCCCTCCCACCCGGACTCCTGCAGGTACCATGTCACCGCCCCTCTGGCTCTGTGGGCGGTGGTCCCTTTAACAGACCTGACCAATCGCACGCCCATTTCCGCGGTCGCTCCTCGGCGCTCTGGTAGGAGCTGGATTGGCCATGCCTGGCGCGCGGCCTGCTCCGCCCCCGAGGCCCTGGGGTTGGNTCCGCGGGCTCCGGGCTCGGCCCGGGCCAGGGAGGGCCGTCCACTCGCAAACTAAAGGGAAACGGCTTGTAATTTTATGAATGGGGCCCCCGGCTCCTGCCGCCCCCCTCGCCCACGTCATGAAATGCTTGGAAGTCGAGAACCGCAGTTACTTTTACGCGGATCTGTCAGGGGCTGGCTGCGCCCGGGTTGTTTTTCTCCAACTCCTGGAAATCGCGCGTGGCCGTGGGGTGGTTTGCGTGCCTCAGACGGGAGGCGGCGGCGTGCCGAGAGCCGGGGGATCGGAAGGTTAACAAGTGACATTGGGCTGAGGCCTAACGCCAGGTGCCCTGCCCGGGAGCGCGGGTGTGACGGTGGAGGCTGTGGCTGCCGGCCGCTGGCTAGCACCCCGACGAGACCGAGGGACCGGGAGAAGGAATGCACAGCTACTCCAGTTGCACCACGCACGGTGCTGCCCAGATCGCACGGCCGACGCGGGAGTTGGTGCAGGGGAGTTTTCCCCTTTTGAAAACGGGTTTTTGGAAAACTTAGCCCCTCAGTGGGTTGATTGGTTACTTAAACCATCGGTTGTCATGGTTACGGGGCATCAAATGTAAGGGCAAAGTCTGTTTCCACCCTCGCTCGCTCTCTGAAGCTATGAAGTACTTTGTCACCACGTTTTCACAGGCACTGCACAGGGCGGACATACTTTTAGAGTTGAAGGGAAAGCGTGGGCTCCTTGAAGGCAGGGGTGGTACGATCCATGTTCCTGTTTGAAGTCCACCGTGGTTCTGCACAGGATTCGAAAGGAATCAGCCTTCTGCATGTTTTGATGGTTCTCATCAAAGGATTTAAAGGAGTCCCTTCAGCAGCCAGATGTAAGCTGGAAGGAAAACAATGAGTGACTTTTATATGGAGACCAATAAGGATAATCAGAGGGGCAAATGATCCATGAACTCCAGGATAGGGGGTGTTTGAGCGGGCTACGTTTGTGGGTTTAGAACCAGGTGACACAGTGAAGCTAATCTCATAGGAGGTATTGGAAGAGTAAAACAGCCATTTCTATTAGCTCTTACTCATCCCTTAAGCTATTTTGGTATTATTTCAGCTTCTGCCAAGAATTGGTAGCTGGAAAACAAGTAAGCCTCCCAAGGTGATGGGGATTGAGTGGGCTTTTTAACCATATAGTTTTCTTTCTTTCACATGGGCCTCTCCGGGAGTGTCCCTGAAGGCCTTACGTCCATGTGCAGAGAAGGCCCTGGGTGAACTCAGCTTGGCCTGCATTTATCTCCAGGAAGGGGTGCTGGGCCTGAGAGGAAGGCGATTAGCAACCTGATTCAAATCAAGGTGGTTGTCATTGCAACAACTTGACCAGTAACCCAGGGGCTGGGGCAGAGGGAGGGAAGGGAAGTGCAAGAGTTTGCTTGCGCTGAGTGTCCAGGGCTTGGAAGTTTGAAGAGAGTAGCATGTGGTCCTCTGAGAGGATTGGAGATGGCACGTATACCAAAGGTATACATTTGAGAGTATGGTTTTAGAATACTTCTGGAAAAGCAGCAGGAGAAACTAGGCTTTCAGGTAGAATCAATGAACAGGATGTTTTGGAGTTTTCATCCAAAAGAAATTGCATATAGTTGAAAAATATGCAACTAATTCTTAGTGAGCCGATAGTTGTGCCAGAAGCTGCCAGGCATTGTGGGTTATGGTGGAAAAAGCCGAAACGGGTGGAGAGCTTGTTATTGGCGCGGTATGATTCACCTTCCCGCCAAGTGAGAAGCTCTCTTCTGAGGATGTTCTGAAGTCCTTGAAGAAAGAGGGAGAAACACACAGTATTACTTAGTGTAAGAACAAAACAGAACAACAGGGGAGATCCTGCCCGCTGTAGATCACTTTTGGTGTCAAACTGAAACTTCAGAGAGTGGTTTTCTGTGTCAGGTTTGGTATAAAACCATCTGCATCCTCATATCTATTGACCAGTATCTTTCATGGTGTTGGTTCCTGTTCTTTCTTCCTTCTCTGAATTTATTTGTTCAAAAATTTGGAAGTTCATGAAACGTAGTCCCTGGCCTCCAGGCGTTTCCACTTCATTTTCTTGGCCCAACTATCCCTCAGCATCTGCTTTCTTCTTTCTGATCCTTGATCTCTCCTGAGGACCCCCTCCCCGTGGGAATTGTTGAGGTTGCAGGGAGTGTGTGTTGTTTGATTCTGTCCCAAAGCAGGAGGCATCTAGTATAGAAAAGAGAGCATTTGTTTAGTTCCAGCTCTGCTCTATACTCCTTTCTTTCCCTCCCTTCTTCTCTCTCTCCCTCTTCCCTCTCCCTCCCTGCCTCTCTCTGTCTTTCTCTCTCTCTCTCCCTCCCTCCTTCCAGTAGAAGATATATACACACATACACATCTCCAGTCCTCCAGTAGCACTCTAAGAGAAATAGATTGTGGTAGCCTCATTTCATGGAAGAGGGAACTGAGACTCAGAGCAGTTAAGTAACCTGTCTACAGTGATAAGCTGGGTAGATGGTGGAGCAAGAATTTCAGTCTAGAACTTTCTGATGCCAAAGCCTGCTTTTTCCATGGTGCTCCGCGGCTTCTCCCAGAAGAGGAATGGCAGTTCTAGCACAGTGCCTTCTTTGGACATGTGGAAGGTGGGGTTCAGAAAACGTTCAGAGAATTGCCGTAATTAATGTGCTCACGGTGGACCAAGAGTTAGCATCCTGTGTCCTGCCTCTCTGCCTGGTACTGTTTTGGGTAATTCATGTGGCCGCAGGGAAAGTTGAGTTTACCGCTGTGAAAAGATGACCACACTTACCAGGGCACATCTCAGTGCTTCCATTTAGCAGCTCTGTGACTTTGGGCAATTTTTTTTTTCTCTCTACACCTCAGTTTCTTTATCTGTAAAATGGGACAGTATTCACATTTCAGCCATGCTAGGATACGTACAGTTTGTCTCATCTTAACATTTCTGAAGATAAGTGTCTTATAATGTATGGGGTCTCACAGATGCAGTTGGCAATGATGTCCTTTTTTTGTATATAAAATAATGGTACATCTTACAGTAGTGGGGTCTTAGATGAACTATATACAGTAGCGTATTCTTTATAGGTAGTCGTGAGGATGGCATGAAGTCACTCGGCACATAGTGGGCACCCAGTATCAGTGGATGCTGTTGAATGACATGGCTCGGGATAACTGGTGGGTCACTCTGGGTAAAGCTGGGGAGCACCTCACAAGATTTGCCACTTGGAGCTTAGGCAATAATCCATGATCTGTGGGCCAGAGGAACGATTTCCAGTTTGCCTGGAACTCTGTCCTTTGGCTGACTCTTGTCCCCATGAGAAGCATTAACTTCAGGAGCTAACGAGCCGTGGACAGACAACTCCCTTTGTCCTGCCTATTCATTAAGGTCTTTGTCAACTTTAAATCCCGAGTTAAAAATAAATATCGTTATAAGAAGATTGGAAACGTACGCTGATGGGAATGCTCCCACATGTGAATTTTAAAGCACCTCAAGGTTATATACGAGATTCTGTGTTTCCCCTTTCAAAACTCCTGATGTTTAATTGCTTTGGGTGAAGTGTCTGTGAGATTAATCAGAAGAAGGTTAGGCGGTTGTGGTCATGAAAGTACAGAAGCCCTTGACTAGCAGCGGGTGAGGTAGAGAGAGCACCAGAGTGGCCATCAGAAGGCCTGGTCCCAGTCCTGGGGGTTTTATTATGTGAGTTCTTGGGCTCATTTCACCATTCTGGGCCTCAAGGGTCTCTTCCACAATGAGGACTTGATTTCTCAGCTTCCTCCCCTGACCCCCTCCCACACAGTATCATAGATTATGCCAGTTTATGAACTAAGGATCTGAGAAATTAAATGGTTGAAAGGAACCTACTTCATTCAGGATTCCCCGAAATCTCACTTGGGTGTTTGTGGTAGTGCTTTGTAAAGCAGAAAACGATAATCAGGGGATAACAAATGAGTAAACTATCATTTATGGAGAATTGATGGAGAATTTCTATGTGCCAGGCACTGTCTCTACATCTACTAAACCTCACATCGCCCACTGTATAGTAGACACCACTATCGATCTTATTTAAGAGGAGAACACTGAGGTTCGGAGAAGTAAGTAACTTGCCCGAGCTCACACAGCAAGGCTGAGGGCTTAGGTTGCTCCCAGTGTGAGCCCTATGGTTGTTTCAAGTGGACCCTGCCTTGTCTGGGAATCCCCTCAGGCCATGTGCCTGGAAGTTTTCCAGTTTAAAAGTAGGGTTCCCCCTGCTTTATTTTTTAAGTTTATTTATTAATTTTGAGAGAGAGTGCGTGCAAGAGAGCGTGAGTGGGGAAGAGGAAGAGAGAGAGGGAGAGCGAGAAAATCGAGCCTACCTGGGGCTTGATCTCACAAACCATGAGATCATGACCTGAGCCGAAATCAAGAGTCAGATGCTTAACTGACTGAGCCCCCCAGGCGCCCCTAGATTTCCCCCTGCTTTGAGTCACACCTTCCTCCTCTTTTCTCCAGTACTCAACACCTGTTTAACTTTGAGTTCTCGGTCAGGACATCTACTGTGTACTGGGAGAACTTTGTTCAAGGTAAAGAATAACCCCTATGGGAGTTGTAGGCGACTTCATCCTTGAAAGGCAAAGTTTTTCTTTGGTGAAGAAGTCACAACCTGGGTCACTGTGAGCATAAGCGGGACCCTTGAGAGCCGAATCCAGTAGCCTTTCCATGTGGAAGCTGGTGAGATAGGAAACGTGGGTGGGTTTTTGAAACAATCAGGTAACCTTTCGCTTTTGGGTTTGCCTGAAATGTTGGTTTTGAAGGCTTTCCCCTACTAAGAAGGTTATTGGAACTAACAATTGAGTGCCTCCCCGGCTTATTCTAACAGCTAAGAAAGGCACAGGGCAAGAGGAGCCCTTTTCAGTTGTCAGTTTATTTGGGATATGAGATTTAAACCCACCCCTTGAATTGCTCCTGTAAATAATCCTCCAGAATCACAGTATGCATTTTCTTAGTTTCATTTCTCTGTTGTTTTCTTACAGCTGACATAAGCTGGCCTATTCTCTTACTCGATTTTATTTTATTTAAATATTTTTATTTATTTCTAGGAGAGAGAGAGACAGCATGAGCAGGGGAGGGTCAGAGAGAGAGAGGGAGACACAGACTCTGAAATAGGCTCCAGGCTCTGAGCTGGCAGTCAGCACAGAGCCCGACGTGGGGCTCGAACCCACGAACCACGAGATCATGACCTAAGCGAAAGTCAGACGCTTAACCGACTAACCCACCCATGCACCCCTCTCTTACTCGATTTTAAATTCTTTCTTACATCTAATTCTGTCTTTTTAAGCAGTGTTCCTAAAGATGGTTATATTTATCATTTGAGGCTTGAAATAGAGAATTTAAAAATTTTTCCATTGAAAGGACTGACTAAACAACAACTATTACTCAATCAATAAAAATTTGAGCCTCTACGGGAGCCAACGATTGTGCCTGCTGTTGGAAATCCAGTGGGTAGCAAAACAGATGTGGTCTCTGCTGGCACACAGCACATTATCTAGTGCAGGCAATAAACAAGTCAAGAGATGTACACATTGTGTGTATATGTGACACTGTGGGAAGTGTGAAGGCTCCTTCCTCCGAAGGGGAAGAACGGTGCACTGAGAAGGAAGAAAGGGAGCCAGCCAGCCTGGGGAGTGTCCAGGAAAGCAGTTCTAGAGGGAGGGGCATGTGGCTAGTGTGGCTGTGGGGAGGAGGAGAGAGGATGGGGAAGAAGGCAGGTCAGAGGGAGGGCAGTGCACAGGAGAGATGAAGAGCCAGGGCTCGGGAGCCAGGCACTGCCTCGGGGGCCTTAGGGATTGCTCAGCCTCTTGGTGCCTCGGTTTCCTACCTCCAAGTGGCCATGAGGATTGAATGAGTTCATGTCTGGGAAGTCTTGAGAACAGTGCCAGGCATGTGTAGGAAGGGCTGGGGGACAGGTCTGCCGACTCTCACACAGTGGAGAACTTGACCTGGAGTGGGCAAGCCTCTGTTCTCAGTCAGTACTTTGATCATTCCGTGATGAGACTAAGGAGACTAAGGCGGCTGATACGCATGTCTGCCGGTCGCGTTCTCGGGTAGCTCGGCATCTGTGAGGCCCTGGCAGTGAGCACTGTGCGCGGGGAGCATTCACCATGGAGCCTCCGCTCCATCGGCCGTGGGTGCCATGTTCAGCTGGAAGTGAGCAAGGACCAGAACCGCTGTTCCTCTGCTCCTTCCTGCAGTTGTCTGCATTCGTGTCTGGACACGGGAGGTCAATTTTTAGCCTTTTTTTCCTGATAAGAGGAGGCAGAGGCCAGAGGCCAGTGATCAAACGTGACAACTCAGAGTTGCTAAGTGCAGTGCCTGCCTGATGTCCATGCCTGATGAGATTTGGTGTGGTGCTTCGTCGGGGAGACCGCCACACCTCAGGATCCTACGGAAACTTTCATAGTGGTCACTGGTTTGGTTCTNCCCAGCCATATCAAAGTTTGTAATATCCTACAGAGTATTTGTTATAATTGATCAAATCGGTATACAATTGCATTAGTTCCTTTAAAATTTTCTTTCATTTTGGAAACATTTTTTAAATGAAAAAAAATTTTAATATTTAGTTTTTTTTAAAGTGTTTATTTATTTATTTATTATTTTTTTTTACAAATAGTTTATTGTCAAATTAGTTTCCACATAACACCCAGTACTCATCCCTACAAGCCTCCTCCAAAAATATGGAACGCTTCACGAATTTGTGTGTCATCCTTGCGCAGGGGCCATGCTAATCTTCTCTGTATCGTTCCAATTTTAGTATATGTGCTGCCGAAGCGAGCCCTTTATTATTTAGTTTTGAGGGAGAGCGAGAGCAGAGGAGGGGCAGAGAGAGAGGGAGACACAGATTCTGAAGCAGGCTCCAGGCTCTGAGCTGCCAGCACAGAGCCCGACATGGGGCTTGAACCATGAACCGTGAGACCATGATCTGATCCAAAGTTGGATGCTCAACTGACTGAGCCACCCAGGCACCCCTGGAAACATTTCTTAAGTTCCCAAAAGAATAACGTAATGAGCCCCATGGACCTATCATTGTTTCAATAATTACTGACATGTTGCTAATCTTGTTCCAAGATCATTTCAATTTGAAGCATTATTGGTGGATTTTCTGTCACAGCATAAATGTATCTTTGGAATATAAAATTATATGGTAGATATGGTCCCAGAAAAAAAAAAAGTTGCACTCTGCCTAATTACAGGACTGGTGTTGGTAGTTAAAATTCAGAATCCTAAACGAACATTTCTTGTAAGCTTTCAGAGACTTGCTTGTGAAAAGTAGTCATCCCTGATTCGGCTACATATGGAAGACTGTAACCTGGGGTCTCAAATTGGAGCCCTGTGCCACTAATCACATACCCAGTGAGAGTGATGCCCCCTGAGGCTGGGACGAGAGGCCCATCCAGACTAGAGGGCTGCCCTTGCAACTTGGCAGGAGAATGCATTTGAAGTCTGGGTCAAGAACATGCTTCTTTTGTAAGATGGATCTGAACCCACTGGATAGCTCCCAGGATGATTTCCCGTGGACTCTCTTACCCCTTCTTTCCCTTTCTTAAGTTATTCGCCTGTAAAAACTGTTCGATCCCTTCAATGAACCCAGATTTTAAAGAGCATTTCTCAAGTTTCCCCTTGTTTTCTACCATACTTCATTCATTCATTCATTCATTCATTCATTCATGACCAACATGAATTTGGTCACCAAATGTTTGGTCACCAAACATTTAAGAAGCTTGTGCAATGGGTCAGATAGTGTGCTAGGTATTGAGTATACATATGGTGGTGAGCAAAATTGACAGGGCCCTTGCCCTCCTGGAGAAAGGAGAAAAGCAGACGTCTACTAAAAAATATGTCATAAGAAATGGTGAGAAGGATGATGAAGGACAAGAACAAAATGGAGCGAGGTGAAGGGGTGGAGCTGTTTCCTGAAGATGGAGCAGGTGGTTCCTAGCAGGCCTCGCTCCCTTCCTCCTGGGAACAGAAAGGTGCCTGGAATATAATAAACCAGGGGGAGAAAGGCACGTGGCCCAGCTGAAGCAGAAGGCAGGAGGGACTAGATCACAGCGCACTTTTCAGAACATGGATCTTATCCCACGAGCAACAAGAAGCTCTCTTAGGGTTTTGAGCAACGGTGTGACATGCTCATGTTAGGAATTTTTTTTAATTTAATATTTTTTTCAGTAAGCTTTATGCCCAGTGGGGGGTTTGAACTCAAGACCCTGAGATCAAGAGTCGCATACTGTACTGACTGAACCAGCCACATGTCCCCCGTATTAGGAGTTTTTAAAATCACTCCCACGGCAGTAGGGTGAATAGATAGAAGTCACCGTGGGGAGAGCCATGAGGGGACCGCTGCTGTCTTCCAAGCAAAAAGGTGGTGGTTTGGACCAAGAGCAGTGGCAGTGAAATGGCAGAGAGAGAGAGACCAGTCAGGAGAGGTTTAAAGATAAAAATCGCATCACTTGGTAAAGGACTAGGTAAGAGCCGACTTGCCTTTGCGGCGAAGAGAAATGCAAATTACTTCTGGCAGAAAATATTGGCTGTGTATACTCTGCAATTCACCGGTATTACACTTCCCTTGGCACCTATTTTTCAGAATTTCTAGATAAATTCAGAGCTGTTCTCCTGATTTGCTCTTAAATCTATTCTTGAAAACTGTCATCCGTTTTCGAAACATACTCATCGGGCATCTACTATGTGCTGGGAATAAAGAGGTGACCAAGACAGCCCAGGTCCTCAGCAGTCTCCTCTGCACCTCCACCTCCTCCTGGCAGCAAACACAAGTCCCCAGGCTGCAGTTGTCCTACCTCCCGAAACCTTCCTATGGGCCAGGTTGTAAGGGTGGCCCCCTCTCCTCTGGACGGGCTTCCTGTTCCAGCATCAGGAGTTGTCTCTCTTGCCAAGTATGTGATCAGTAGCAGGGTGTCCAGATCGAGGCCTCAAAGTTAGAGTCTTCCATATGTGGCCCACAGTCAGGGATAGAGTAGTCTTCCTCTCTTTCTAGAAGGTAGGGATTGTGCCCTGTTTGCATTTGTATCTCCTCCCTCTCATACCCTCTCATACCCTCTCCCCTATCCTCAACTCCCATCAGCAAACCAGAACGCTCTGCCCTTGGAGGTGTTCAGCAGGTGTTTGTTAATAGCCCCTGGTACTACTTAAAGATAATGCCAGATGAGCCCTAAAGAGGGCTCTAGGCAGTAGTGGGAGGGGAAGAAGCTACCTGATTTGGGGAGAATGGCTGTTGGGGAGGCAGCTGTATATTTAGACCTGGCCCTGCAGATGGAATAACTTGCCCTCTCATTGAGGCCGATTTCTAGAAAAGGGGAAGAGCCAGCCTCCTCAGATCACCCATTGCATGGGAGGGAATCATAAGAGACATCTGGATCTGCACTGGAACGTTGAAGTTCTAGATAGGAAATGGACTTGAGGTTAGATTTCTTCTACAACTTTCGTGATTGTGATTCTGAAAGAGAAAACTGATGTGGGATGTCATTAGCTGATTTCCTAGGTAGCTTTTTTTTTCTTTGTTTTGTTTTGGAAGAAGGGACTGAGCCCCTAGACCAGGTTGTCTGATAATCAGAGAGGAGGTATTTATTGAAGACCAGAGTAATGTCTTTTCTAGGAAACTTGCAGGTCTGTTTAGGAAGGCTTTAAGCTGAATATTAAGGGGATAGACGAGAAAAGTATTTAAAAAAAAAAAAAGAGAAAAATATACAGGAAGTTTGCAGAACCTGATAACATAGGCACCTGTGTGACTCAGCAGCAGTGTGGCCAGCCAAGTGGTGCCCAGAAACTCTCAGGTGGAAATCAGCACCAAAGCTGCTTGAGAACAGTGTGGAGGGAAGGGGTCAGGTATCTGTAAACTCATGCCTGAGGGTGAGTAGTCCGTGCCTCCCGCCACTGGAAACCTTAACAGCACAGCCAGGTAAATATGATCTGCTGGTAGGTTGGAATTGAGCAAAGTGGTATGGGCACACCTGGCCCCAAGGAAAACCATAGGAGAGACTCCCTCTGTGAGCCCTGACCATGGAAGGCTGGTGGCAAGCGTTCCTGTTATGATGGAAAGAGCAGGGGCAGGTATGTAATTGTAGAACAGCCCGCCAGACTGAGGTAGCCATCATTGTGTTCCATAGACAGATCTTGCAAGAGGCCCCTGACAGATGTAGTAGATCATGTGGACGTTTCTAGGTGACTGTTATTAGAAGTGGACCATGTGGTAGGTTTTAGTACTACCTTGCTGATATTTTACCTCTGAGAGCAGGCAGAGGGAAGTGTGTGTGTGTTGGGGGGCGGGGTGCTGTTTGGCCCTAATAATGACAAATAAGGAAAAGCCAGTTGACAGTGTGGACCGGGGAAAGCCATGTGGAGGGCAAGGGAGCCTACGACCCCAGCCCAGAAATAAGCACAGAGCTCGGGTTTAGACAAACTGGCTCCACAGCCCCTGCACTTGGGGCATCTCTTACCTTATGCTGTTGTTTCCTTTGATAAAAATGATGGAAATGCTACTGACGTAAGCTGAACAGGAGCCATCTTGGTGTCCTCAAATCCAGATGCCTGTTGGAAATGACCTCTTGAATATCAGCCCCGTAGCAATGGCTGATCAAATGTGGCTGCTCGTTGGTCTCCATCTGCCTTACCCCTCCCCCCACGAAGAGCTCAGAGCAGACACTGCAGTACCTGTACTAGAAGTCTGAAGGGAGTTGTCCTCGGGGAAAGTCGAGCTGCTTGCCCTGGCTAAGTTCAGAGGCAAGATCGAAGTGGAAAATAAGTCAGAACAGTAGAAGACCCACGGGAAAGGACTTGCTTTTGTTTTAATTTCCCAGGGTAGGCCAATGTCTATGGGGATATGATGAGTGGTATTCGATCCTGATGGGGTAGGTTAATAGTGAAACAGGAACATTAATTTTTTTAAGGCTAAAACTCCCAACAGAAATGACTATTGATCATATGCTGAGCCAGAAACCAAACTCATTTGGTCAGCCTTGCTTTTGTGATCAAGAGGGGTGTTGGCAGAGGCTTAACAGTCTGAAGCAAATTTTATTTCATGAGGTCTGGTTTGTGGCATGAAAATCTTATGGAAGGAAAAAACATATCTTGAGTTTCTGAATTAGGTGATAGAGTTGCTTTGGCAGCAGATATAGCAAGTGCAGGGCCCAGAAATTCCTGGGGCAGATGGTCAAGAGGTCCTTCAAACTGTATGAATTTATAATGCCAGAGTGCTAATCTCAAAAACTAAAATTTTAAATGTGTTTAATAAATATATATTTATATAACCCACAGCTTAGAAGAAGTCTTCCAGAAATTGCAGGTCTAGTTATTTCTAAATCTTAGCTACACTCTGGCCTAAGAATTTTAGCCATTTTGTGTTCTCTCTCAGAGTTGACCCATTAACTGCAATTTCCTCTCCCAGAAACAGCCTCCTGCTCCCTCTGGGCTCCCTTGTACAGCGCTACAATTGGGTACTGTGACCAGTCACCCAACACTGCACGGAGTGGGCTGACACTGTTGGTTGCTAAGTGGTGAGTGAGATGGGTACTCTACAGCAAGCTAAGGAAGAAAGTGTGATGGTTTTTTTGGTCCACGTTTTCCTACTTTAGGAGTTCATAGAGGTGCCCAAATTCGTATTTAAAGGGGAAAGGAAAGGTTTTTGCTACCTTAAAGGAGGGTAATTAGCTGGTTCGGCCCTGTTTGTATTTCTGCCCATTGTTGTAGGGCACACATCAGTATTTCTGACTGGTGTGATGCTTTTGCTTAGGGAGGGAGTGGCCCAGCCAGACAAATAGGAAGCCCTGAAACTGGCTTCAGAACCCCTCATCCAACCAGCTTGATGATTTCAAGCCAAATTCTTTAGGGCTTGAGAAAGGACCTATCAAATGGATTATCCCCACACTGAGTTAATATGGGCTGATTATCCAGTGATCCCTTGAGCCTTCAGCAGATGACGCTGCTCCCAAGACAGTGGCTGTGCTTGGGGACTGTCATGGGGCAGGCCCAGACTCTTGCAGTGAAAGTCAGTCTTCTGTGAATCTCTTAAATGAGAGTCTCTTGAAGGTCTTCATTCTTTTTTAGGAAGGTCTTTGAAGAATCTTAAAGCCTGTGTTTGCATAGCATTAAACATGATAAATTCTTAATTACAAAATGATTAATTAGATATTTTTCTTCCTGATTAATAGCTTGTAAGTCAGTGTGCCGGTTTTTCTTTCTTTCTTAATGTAAGCAAGCACTTAAGTATGTTTTGGAATGGTTGCTTTTCAGTTTTTTTGGTTGTTTGTAGAGAGTCTAGAAAGGAATCACCTATTTTCCCATTAAGGTCTTGGCTCCAGTAGTTTAAAAAAAGAAAAAAAAAAAAAAACAACGCATAGAACTTTGGGAGACACGAAGACTGTTTTCTTGGGGCCAGGACTTCACCTTGCTGTCTTCTGTCCTGTCCAGACTTCTAAAGGCCACACACACTCACCATCCAAAGGGTGTACATCAAAAGTCTATACCCTCTTACTCAGAACCATGAAATGAGTTCTTTCATGCAGGGTTTTAAANGGAGGACACTTGTGGGGATGAGCACTGAGTGTTATGTGGAAACTAATTTGACAATAAACTATTAAAAAAAAAAACATTTAAAATTATTAAAAAAAAAAAAAAAACTTGGGGAGAGAGAGGGGAGAAGTCCGTGTCTTCTCGAAAACAATGTGAAATCTTTGTATTTGGTGGTGGTAGGATCTTTGATGTTAATTGGGTTTCCAAATAGCCCTAAAAGGGGAAAAGTTAAGAAGAGCTCCAGCTCTAAAGTCTCCATACCTCTCATCTAGAAAGCTCCAAGGCCAGCTATTTCGAAAGGAGGGGCAGATTAACAGAAGGGAAAGAACATAGAGCACAGACTGCAGGTTCCTGAGTTGCGGGAGCCCATGCATGCAAGCTGGCTTCTCACTGGTCCTCCCTGGCCACGCCTGGGTCCCCGAGATTCTCCTTCCTCCCTCCTGGCCTTTCTCTCCTCTTCCACTCCCTAAAGTGTCCTATGTTGGGAAAGCACTGGATAAACTTGTCCTTCAAGTCACATACCGTGTGCCAGGATATTTTGTCCTTGGTTTCTTCAGTCACTCTTTTTTTTGTCAGTGTCCTAACTGCCTCCTAACTTCTCATAGGCTTCTCTTTTTATTTTTCTTGGGTTTATCTCTTATATCACCTTGTTTTCCTCCTCCCCCCACCTTTTTTTTCTTAATGCGTTCTAAGTTAATCTGTTCCTTGTCATTGACTTTTCTGTTAGGTCTTGTCTGCAGCCAGAAAGGGGGCCCTCAGCTAGGCAGAGAACGCGGAGGCTGGTCCTCCCAGCCGTGTGGTTCCCACAGTGGGTCCTGCCCCTTCCTGGGATGCCTTGGGGTCTCAGCTCACCCCCTTCTATCCCAGAAGTCAGCCATCTGCTCTGGTGGCCTCTGACTGACCAGGAACACACATACGCCATTGTTGTCACAGGCTCCTACCTTTCCTTGTACACCTCATGTGTGTCCTGTGAGGGCGAGCCGTGCCGTGACAGTAGGATTCTGTTCTATATTCCTTATTGCAGTGGTTGGTAGAGGCAGAAAAGACAGAAGTTATTGCTTTCAGAAAGACTGTTCTTCCAGAGGCGGGCCAAGATATAAGAGAGCATCGGTGACAAATGTGCATCATTGCAACAAGCAGAAATTTAAATTGCATTAAAAGATGATCATCTTCTACCTCTGGTAGCTTAAACTTCTTCCTCTCTCCAAATGTCTCCCCCAGTGCTCTGGGGGGCCAGGGGGCCAGGCCCTGAAATGGTTTGGGAGGAAGGTCTACTCTTGCTGCTTCTGAGGATTCATTAGCCCCTTGGCAGCATTTGCCTTCACATGGAGGTGGGCATGTGATCCATGAGGCTCTGCTTAGGAAACCAGATCTCTTAATTGATAGAGCCATCTCATGAGCTGGTAATGCAAGCTGTTGGTAATTACAAAAAACCTACCGTGAAATTCATCTAAAATTAATGAAGAGTCAGCACTGTGGATTTTAAATAACAGAGGAAGTTATGGCATCGGCTCTCAGTTATCTGAGTGGATTATTTCTTGCTGGTCTTTAAGCCTTTAGCTGGTTTCCCTTTGCTCCCTGTTGTGCCTGGGGGCTCCCTTCCCACTCCCGTCTTCTTGGTTTCCATTCCTCCCACACGGACCCATTTTAATGGGAAGCTGCTGAAAAATGCAGTGTGTTCCCAAGTCAGTTGTTAGGGATTATCCATGCCACTTTTCTCTTCGATGAACACAGAGAAGTGAAAAGTCCAGTGTGTTTAAAAGAAAACAATAAAAATGTGTGGAGAACAAAAACTTGGGAGTGGAAAGCCAGTGAGATGAATAGAACATGTCTTCATTTCCTGACTTTGATTTTTTTTTAAAGGAACATTGTTCAGTACTTCATTTTGTGTGTATATCAACATTTGAAGTTCTCTAGATCGGTGTGTACACAGATCAAGATAAATGATGAAGGTATTTTGAGGCTAAAATCTTTACTGCTTTGGTGGTGTACTTTATAGGTATACCATCCCATGACTTAATAGGGAGGGTCTCTGGTCTAAATGTGCCTTCCTGTGACTTGAAAAGCAGCTAACTATTCCATTTAAATAGATTTCAGTTAGGATAATAGCTTTGAGACGTCTCACAACGATTCAGCTCCTAGACTCTTAAGATAGAATTGTCAAATTATAGCAAATAGCGTTAGAAATTATTTTGCAATTTTCTCAGTGGACTGTAATTTCTCCTTCTGTACATCTTGTTCTGGAAATAATAGTGTAAAGGTACCTTTTCCCAAAACTGATTATTTTTCGAATACAGTGGTACCTTTTGGTGTAGAAGAAATGATAGAGGAAGATTGTGGTCCATGAGAACAAGCAGAGAACAGGGTTTTTTTTAGCCTCTCTTATTATACCTTCGGCCACATTTTTGAAGAGAGACCAAAAATTGCCATATGTGTGAAAGAAGATTGGTAACTAGGTAGGCTTGAAATGAAAGTGAGATTTTCAGAGTAACGAGGTCACTTTCTTACTTGGTTTGTAGAAACAAAGGATGTACGATCACAGCAGGTCTGGCAGCTGGGGTTGGTGGAAGTAGAGAGTTCGTGTCATCTGCAGGATATTTAAATTTATATGATATTTAAATTTGCATGTTAGAAAACGCCCATAGAGAGCAGTGGTTTGCTAAAACAAAAATAGAAAATCAATTTTTAAAAATGGGAGGGGGAAGGTGCATGTGTGCATTCTTCTAGGATATTGAAAGACATTTTTAAATACCTAGGACATAGTTTCTTGACGGAGGCAGAGAACAGTGGGAACAGTGCCTTTAAGGGTTACATTTGAAGGAGAAGCACTCAGTCAGAGAAGAAACTTGCCTGGGAGGAAAGTTTCTGTGGAGATGTGCCCTGCATTTTGAGTGATATACTAAAGCACTGCCGACTGCACATTAATTTTGATCTTTCCTACAAAGCTGGATAAAGTAATGTGTTTCTGAGGAAAAAATAGTAAGTTACCATGAAGTGTCGAAGGCCCGCAGTGGCAAATGCCAACATCTAAGAGTCCAAAGCAAATCCAAGAATCAACATCCTAAGCGCAGACCTCATGCTGACTTTCCATCTTGATTTACCTTTCTGGGAGGCCCAGCGGGTTCTTGTCGGGGCTCCCCAGAACTGCCAGGGATCCATACCCACAAAACAAGTCTTGCAGCTAGTACTTTAGCTTTTCCTGGGAAAAGGCCTCTGATCTGAAACAGTTCCCAACTTGGTAGGACCCTTGCTAACTAGAGGTGGCTCTGAGAAACTTTGGTTTCCCAAAATAAGGCGTAAAGTTCTGCCACCCCTTGAAACAGTGGTGTCTTAACTTTTGGAAAATACACCCCTTAAACCTCTGGAGACTGCACCATCTCCCTAGAAAACCACACAGGTACACACAGACCAAATTTTGCATATAGATGTTTTTTTATATAGATTTATTTATTTTATTATTTATTTTATTTATATAGATTTATTTATTTTTGAGAAAGAGAGGGCAGACTCATTTACTGTGAGATCATGACCTGAGCCAAAGTTGGAGGCTCTACTGACTGAGCCACCCAGGTGCCCCTCCTGAATGTCATTTTAAAGCATCGAATCACAAAATTATAAAACAATCTTTTAGGAAATAGTATACAGTAAAATCTTGGATCATGACTAACTTGTTCTGTGAGTGTTCTGCAAGATGAGCAGACATTTCTAATAAATTTTAACTTGACCAATGAGTGATGTCTTAAAAAGAAAAAAGGAGTGATGTCTTGCACTATGACAAGTACCTGGTGCCGAACGTCACATGATCACAACTGAGCCAGTGGCTCTTGAAATTCGCTTTGAGGGGCGCCTGGGTGGCTTAGTTGGTTAAGCATCCAACTTTCGCTTAGGTCATGATCTTACAGTTCGTGGGTTCAAGCCCCGCGTCAGGCTCTGTGCTGACAGCTCAGAGCCTGGAGCCTGTTTCAGATTCTGTGTCTCCCTCTCTCTCTGACCCTCCCCTGCTCACGCTCTCTCTCTCTCTCTCCTAGAAATTAAAAAAAAAAAAAATTTAAAAAAAAAAATTGCTTTGATATACGAGTACTTTGGATTATAAGCGTGTTTCCGGAATGAATTATGCTTGCAAACCAAGGTTTTGCTATATACCTCTGCCAGTGATACTGCCATTGTCCAAAACCCTTTTTTACACCTGGGACCTGTTAATCTGCCTCACAGGTATTCCCTTTACGCAGTAGTCCCGGGGTACATTCATAACCAGTATCTGCATAAGGGCCGCAATGGACAGACCCAGTACTACACATCTTCCTTTCATCCGTACAACATCCTGTTATTGCTGCCTCTTTGCAAACCAGGACAGTGATGACATCTGTGAAGGAGGAAGGGAGCCAGTCCCACAAGGAGAAGCCTGTGTAAGGGCTTGTGTGGAACTCCTCTCATCCCTGCTGCTGTGAGGTAGACTTTATTTTTCCCATTTTGTAGATAAAACACTGAAGCACAGAAAGATTAGGTACCTAGCCTGAGGTCACACAGCTGGGGAGGGGCTGAGCTGGGGTTTGCTCCCCATCTGAGTTGGAGAAAGATGCTCTTACCGCCCTGCCTCACCTGCCTGAGGCCACTTGTCCCTTGCTCCCCGTTTTCCTCTCTGACTCCTGCTCTGCCCTTCCCCTCTTCAGTGTCCCCTCAGCCACTTTGCTGCGTCCCTGAGCCGGCGGCTTGCCTGAGAGTCTGTGTCGGGGCTGGGTGTTGGAGGCTGGGCCGTGGGCAGTAGGGCCAAGTGAGCAGCCCTTCTAAGGTACTTGGAAGGCTAACAGACTGTAAGCGTTTGTTGACAAAGACCTTTCTACACACACATACACACATATACTATATACGTATACTCACATGTGTACATGTATGTGGCAATACAAAGGAAAATTAAACTCTGTCACTCTAGCATATCAGGCACACTTACCTTGCTAAACGTGTAATTGGTGTATGTACTAGTGTGTGTCTTTTCCTCATTTATCATGATTTCGCTTGCATATTGCCCCATTTCTCTATAATTTACAGACTCACTCTTTGTAAAGACTGTAATATTTCCTGTTAACATATAGGATCCTTGGTTGACTGTTTGAGGTATTAAGCTTTGGGGCCTGGCAAGGATAGCTTACCTAATAGCATTTCTTCTTCAGGAAAAAAAGTTCTGAGTTTGGCTTAAGAGTAAGTGGATTTTGAAAAACTGTTTTGTAAGTTAGAGGCAGCTTATTCACCATAGTTTCAGTGGATTTTGGCTGGAAACATGCAGAAGGCATTTGATGAAAAACAAACATATGTTTTTTCCAGATTTGAGTTTACATTTGGATCCAAATTTTATAAGCAATCACAACTGAAACTTATAAAGCATTTTTTGGTGTGATTTGTTTGTTTGTTTGTTTATTTATGGGAACAAGAGAGTGTAGGCTGTGTGTGTTGCAGAGAGAGAGACTCTTAAGCAGGCTCCATGCCCAATGCTGGGCTCAATCCCACAGCCGTGGGATCTTGACCTGAGCTGAAATCAATAGTCAGATGCTCAACCAACTGAGCCACCCAGGTGCCCCTCGGGTGTGGTTTATATGTCTAACCAGGCAAAACCCCTTTAAGGAGCTGAAACAGAGACGATTGAATTGACAAGGAAAACTCTTTAAAAATTAAGGTTATCTTGAGGCTAAGAGTGTAATTGCTGAACTACAGGTGATAACAGAAAACACCTTCCAAAGTAAACATCCCAGTTTTCAACCTCTACAGCAGAGGATCGGCACCAAGGAAATAGCTGCTGCTTCCTCTTCCCGGTGGTGTTGGGCATTGGTGAAGGGAGTTGCCTAGGCCTGTTTGCTTTGCATTTATGCCCTTACTGGCAATGATGCCTTAGGCGAGTCTCTCAACGTCTCTATCTCCCATTCCTCATTTGAAATGAAAAGACAGTTTCAGCCTCTTAGGGCCACAGAGATGGAATGAGGAGTGTCTTGATGTATCAGGGACTTAAATCTTCATTTAGAGTTTGTTTTCTGTAACTCAGAACTTTGAGTGAATTAGTGTACGCACCAAATAAACTGTCTGGGTGATGCCAAGACCCCCGCCCAACTCCTCATTTTAGGAAATGGCTATTTTTCCTGTTCCATTTTGAAATTTCTTGTTTGCTGCCTGGTTTAAATTGGGGTCCCAGAAGTTGAAGGTTTTTGTTGTTGTTGTTGTTGTTGTTGTTGTTTGCATGTGTAGGTTAGAGGATGGCATTCAATTTCTCTTGAAAGATGTCCCAAAATGTTGAATGTAGGCATACATTTCTGAAATGATTTTTTTATACACGTTCTTGCACAGTATTGTTAGACGTTCATGACTTCAAGAAAATACTTTGTCATTGAACGAATTCTCTTTCTACTGGCTTTGGTTATTTGTAAGGAATGATTAGTCTCCCTTCTGGGTGGATGTGTAATAGCATCAGTTATTGAACCAGATCTTTCAACACCTTTCTGACATCTACCTTTGGAGGCCACCAAGTGTCAGACTCTTAAGATGTCCCAAATTGGGGGTACCTGGGTGGCTCAGTCAGTTAAGTGTCCCAACTCTTGATGTTGGCTCAGGTCATGATCTCATGGTTCATGGGATCAACCCCTGCGCTGGGCTCTGTGCTGACAGCATAGAGCCTCCTTGGGATTCTCTCTCTTTCTGCCCCTCTCTTTTTGCCCCCCCCCACCCATGCTCACTCTTGCTCTCTCTCTCAAAATAAATAAATAAACATTAAAAAAAAAAGATATCTCAAATGGAACCTACTCTGTTCCCCCTAAACCTGATCTTCCTCTTATTCCCAGACTTGATAAATGGGACCACTGACCACTCTGTCTTGTAAGCCTAAAGCCTTAAGGCTTATCCTTAGAAGCACCTGCTTCCTCCTTCCCTAGCCCACCCACCAAGTCCCACCCATTTCATCTTCTCTCTCTCAGGCCCTCCTCTCATCTCCACAGCGACTTCTCTTGTCTGGGCTACTATTGCCTTTCACCTAAAATGTTGTAAGAGTGTAACTGACCTTTCCGAGTCCCTACTTGTCCCTTTCCAGTCTTTTTCACACTGTACCCAGAGTGAGCTTTTCAGAATGATCACCTCCATACCTGCCTCTAGCGAAAAACCCTTCACTGTTCCCTCATCACTCTTGGGATAAAAGCCAGTTCCTTGATGTGGCCTTCAAAGTCCTGCATGACCTGATCCCTGCCCACCTTTCCAGTCTCATGCTGTGTACACTATACCCACATTCAAAGGGCTTCTTTGGATTCCTCTGTTCGGTTGTGCTCCTGCCTCATGTCCCTCGCTCATGCCGTGCTCCCTTCTGGACTGCCCACGTTACCATCCTGGCCAATTCAGACTCATCCTTGAGATGTCAGCCCAATTCCCACTTGCTCCAGGGACCCTCCCATGACTGATCCTCAAACTGATTGGGTCTCCCTACTGGCTATGCTCTCCTGGTACCCTTCATGTTACTTCAGAGCTCTTGCATTGATTATTTGATGATATCTCCCTCAGCCCTTCTCTAAGCTCCCTGAGGACTGTTCCAGTACTGTGCTGCTTTGCGCATTGTAAGGCAGGATACAGATGGCGAGTACTGAATGCTAAAGCGTGGTCTCTGCTGTCAGAGCTTAAATCCCACATGTGCAGCTAGAAAGGTTTGGCTGAAATCAAATTGTTTGTGCAAACAGACCTGTAACACTGCATAAATTGTGAAATTGAGAGAGCTTTAGGCCACCTGGGTGACTCTGTCGGTTAAATATCTGACTTCAGGTCATGATCTCACAGTTTGTGAGTTCGAGCCCTGCATCCAGCTCTCTGCTGTCAGCATGGAGCCTGCTTTGGATCCTCTGTCACCCTCTCTCTCTCTGCCCTTCCCCTGCTTGTGCTCACTAGCACTCTCTCTCTCTCAAAAATAAATAAACATTTAAAAAAAGAGAGCCTTAGATCTACAATCAACTCCAAATTCTTGTTTTATAGACATGATAAATGGAGAGGAAAATAAGAGCTTGTCTTTAGATGTTGTTTTTGAAGTCAGTTTCCATATGGTAGTCCCTGGAGACATTTAGATGAACATTTCATGGGGCAGTTTACATAGGGAAAATCTGTGATAGCAGCTGCCTGACATGGCTAGTATAAAAGGGAAGACAGATAACAATAGTGTCACCAGGTAATCAATAGCACGGATGGAACATTTGCTTCAAACCCCAGCCTCATCTGATGTAGCCTCTCACTGTCTCAGGGAAGTCCCGGCTAATTGTGACCGACTTCCCTAAGATGGAAATATGTTCCCATAGCACACAAAAAGGGATATATAGTATTTTTAGGGTTTTCTTAAGATTTGAGTACATACAATAGAATGTTTACTTATAGAATGTTTACTTATATACAGCAAGAAAGTAGGGGCAGTGGGGAGAACAGGTAGTGGTGAGGGCTGATTAGGACCCGCTGGATTTCTTTGTGCTATAAACGGTGGCTTACTATACTATAAGAAAGTCTTCCCAACGTGGAGTGTTTCCTTCATAGGTTGATTGTCATCCCAAGCAGGCTTTGAGGGGCCTATAAAAGTAGAATAAAGTAGTTTATACCCTGTTCTGTGAAGTACTACAACTTTTTTTTTTTTAAGGTAGGTTCCACACCCAGCATGGAGCCCAACGTGGGGCGGTGCTTGAACTCATGACCCCGAGATCCTGAGCTGAGATCAAGAGTCAGATGCTGAACCCCTTACTGCGACTTTTTAAAAAGTACTTTTCGGGGCGCCTGGGTTGCTCAGTCAGTTGAGTGTCTGGCTCTTGATTTCAGCTCAGGTCATGAATTCATGGTTTGTGGGTTCGAGCTCCAGAATAGGCTCTACACTGACAGTGAGGAGCCTGCTTGGGATTCTGTCTGTCTCTGTCTCTGTCTCTCTCTCTCTCCCCACCTTCCCTCACTCGCTTGTACGTGTGTATATGCGTGTGTGCACGCTCTCGCTCTCAAAAATAAATAAACTTTAAAAAGTACTCTTCGTTGCTTTCTTGACTTGTCTTCAGACTCAGGGTCCACCTTGGAATCGATGCTCTCCCTGGACAGACAGTGTGAAGGTCTTTGTCTTTCAGTGATGGGCTTGGCATGTAGCCAGCGCTCAAATGTTGAATGGATGGAAGTCTTTCTTTTTTTTTTTTATATTTTTATTTATTTCTAGGAGAGAGAGAGAGAGACAGCGTGAGCAGAGGAGGATCAGAGAGAGAGGGAGATACAGACTCTGAAACAGGCTCCAGGCTCCGAGCTGGCAGTCAGCACAGAGCCCTGTGCGGGACTCGAACCCATGAACCGCGAGATCATGACCTAAGCGAAAGTCGGACGCTTAACCGACTAAGCCACCCAGGCGCCCCAGGATGGAAGTCTTTCTTGAAGCACAGAACACCTGTAGAGAGCTTCTGTTGATCATGAGTTGATTTGTCTTTGGAAATACCTGAACAAGGCAGTTAGTGCAGAGGAGTAGAGTAGAGCAGGGCCTTGGACCTTGAGCCCTAGCTCTGCTAGTCAGTAGTTTGTTGCCTGGGTAAGTTGCCTAAACCACTTTCATCCTTTTTCCTCATTTGCAAAATGTGGGAATAATAATAGTACTTACCACTTGAGTTGTTAGGCTTAAATGAGATCTTATGATAACATCCCCACAGGTCTGATTGTGTCTGACTTGGATTTCTATGGACCTCGGCCTCCTTTCCTCTGAGAAATAATTCCTGCTGCTTTAGGTGATTGGGTCATGTACTGCTCAGCACATAAATGGTGTTATTCATCACGGAAATTTAAATGGCTGTTGTAAAGTTTTTGGATGAAAAAAAAAACCCTTGTATTTTCTGAAGATAAACCATAAAGATTTACCTTTATGTAAATAGAGTAACTGCTGGGGTGCCTGGGTGGTTCAGTAGGTTAAGCGTCTGACTTTGGCTCGGGTCATGATCTCACAGTTTGTGGGTTCAAGCCCCATGTCAGGCTCTGTGCTGACAGCTCAGAGCCTAGAGCCTGCTTCAGATTCTGTGTCTCCCTCTCTTTCTGCCTATCCCCCGCTCACACGCCATCTCTCTCTCTCTTTCAAAAATAAATAAACATTAAAAAAAATTTTAATAGAATAACTGCCAAACAGGGTCTTTGAGAAGAAATCATAATATTCCCTTAGTATTCTTTACTCCATCCTGTCCATGGGGAGAGACCCCTGTTGTTAATTACAACATTTCTATGATGTCATGCCTAAGCTTCATGGTTTATGAAGTGCTGTCCCATTCATTCTTTCTCCTAGCAATTTGAGGGCTGGGCTTTTACCATCACCACTCTCATTTGACAGATCAGAAGATGCAGTACCAGGAGGCTGCTCCTGAGGTGGGGCACTTCCCATTTGGCCTCAGCTATCCCAGGCTCTGCTTTTGGGTGTTGAGTTATTGCTGTGGGATTTTATGGTATCCTAATTACACGTGGATGGCCAGAAAATTCTGCTTCTGTTTTGGCATTTTGCTTTGGCCGAGTGTACTCCCTGAGGACCCACAGAAGCTGGAGGACCAAACCCAACAACAAACTCAGCACTGATCATCTGGAAAGGGCAGGAAGCTGCTGCCAGGCAGTTCCTGGGCCCGTGAGCAGAACAACATCAAGATCACAACTTTAGAGCTTTCTCTTCTTTGAAACGTCACATGGAGCCCCAGTACAGCCATCAGGTTTATAGCGCCTCCCGAATTAGATTAGGCAGTTTGGTTCCAAGCTGTGTTCTCGTATTTCTGGTTATGAACCGCTCCCGGTGCTTATTCCCCCTTATCTGCCAAGAAACAGTTTTTTTCTCATTACTTTGTGGATCCACATTAGTTTGTTGTTTCATTTGCCCTTCGTTGCTGCCTTCTGTCTTGCTTTTGGTCCCTTGAGCCAGTAATGAAACAGACCTGCAGGGATGGACAGCCGTGGAGGCCCTGGCTGGGGTCAGCTCTATACCTGGTGTCTGGGTTGGGGGGGACGAGAACCAGCCCAGGAGATGAGGCCACAACTCAAGGAGCAAACAGTGCAGTCAGGTGTATCAGAGATCAAGAGCAAAACTCAGTCCAGTTGTGTCGTGTGCCCGTGTAAGCAGTGGCCGGCCTCTGATTCCTCATTTGAAATGAGGCTCTCTTGATTTCACAATTTAACAGTTTTAGGTCTGAGGTAGTTCACTGATTAACCTTGACAGGGAGATGCCTCCCCACCTTCTAATGTAGACAGAGCAGTTGTGTCTAAGATAGTGCCTTCTAACATAGATGTAGATCTAACATAGATGTAGACTGGATAGACTAGTTATCGATGCCTGGGAATAGCAGGTACTGTATTTCCAACTGACTTCCTGGTGACTTCATCACCCTTTCCCCTGTGTATGTGAGTGTGTGTGTGTGTGTGTGTGTGTGTGTGTGTGTGTGTGTGTAAGTTAGTACGTAAGTATAATGTATTCCTGATATTCTAAGTTGATTTAGGCCAGTGAGCCTCAATTCCATGGTAAATACTGGGGCATGTGTGGTCACATACATAAGCAGTGATTACTCGGGAAGTTTTTCAAATTACTTGTCTTCTAATCCCCACTTCTCAGTTATGATAAGCCCTGAGATGGGCAGGGGTGGTTGAGTTTTTGCATGAACACATTTCCTAGGATTTTCTGGTACATTTCCCCTCCACCCAGTCCTAAGATTCATCTGCCCTTTGATTACTAGGAATAAGAAGGTGCTTAGTGCTGGCTGATCTGCTGTCCCACCACAGGCTGCTAGGTAGAGCTGACCTAGCCTGGTGGTTCCAACCTGACACCTGCAGAGGAACCCCATGGGAGCCAGGGGGCCATTTTCAGCATTTTTAAAGGCTTAATAGAAACTATGCATTTACCCAGGATAAGGACACAAAAGCTACCCAAATCATCAAGTTTCTTTTCTCCTGTTTGAAATCACAAGTCTGTATGGTTTCATGCTGATTCCAAGTTCTGATTGGCTGTGGGTGACATAATAAGAATTTCTGAGACAGGATTGGTCTAACTCTAGACATTGTTATTAGAGCTAGTATCAGGTCTCCCTCCCCAAACTGAATGTTCTCTCACTACCTTTTAGAATGAGGTTGGCCTTGACTATCAAAGCTAAGCAACTGATTGTTTCTTGCTTACTTAGCAATGCTAAGTAAGTGATTTGTAATTACACCTGTGTCATTACACCTGTGTCAGTGATTTGATTTCATAATGTTAGTGTAAACCCTTTATGAATGTGGATTATTGGTTAAAATTTAGATCAGCATTGAAATGGAAAAATAGGAAGCAGAATTAACCAATCACTGATAAACATCATTTACTAGAATCTGGCAAAAGCATGTGGCCAGAGTGTGGAAGGAACAGAAAAAAAGAGGTTGGTGGAACTATGGATCTCATTCAGCGCCTTCATTTTAAAAGTGATCCTTTTAGCCAGCTTTGCGGTAAAAGCAAAAAATACAACTCACAGTAAAGCACCAACTATTGATATTTAGTCTCTGTACCCTCCTAGGATCCTGTTAGCTGTATTTTTTTTCCTTAACTGCTCACCATCCCAACTTCTGCTTTTTCATGTTGTGCTACAATATATAGACCTTTCCATATTTCTGTTTTGCCCTTGTGTTTGTAATTCTTAATGGTCACAGTTGCCAGAACTAAACCTGAAGTCAGATAGGACAGTCTCTAGTTCAGGTGGTTAGAGAGGCTGGAGACTAGCTGTTTGATCCTTGATAATATGGCCCGGTGGGCAAGGAAAAGAAGATGTTCTCTCGCCTGCTGCAGATGCTGATCATAAGACTTTACATGTGCTAAATGTTATTTCTTAATTTTCCCAGCAGCCCTTCTGAAGTAGGCACTGTTACTTCCATTTTTCTCCAAAAGAAACAGAGGCTTTTTGTGGTAATTTGTCCAGAGTCACATGCTGGTAAGTGCTGTAGCTGAGATCTGAAACTGGGTCTGTTTAGTGCTGGGTTTGAATTCTTAACCAGGTTTCTCTGACTTCAGAAAACTCCCCACCTTCCACCTTAATCTTCCCAGCACATCTGTTAATGTGTATTAAGGTCACAGAGGCTTGACATTAAAATAAGAGCAAATGCTGCCGGCAAGCAGGAGCCTCCAGAACTTCCCATCTGCGTCAGAGTTTTGTTAGCTTTCCTTGGGCAGAGTGGGGTGAATGGCCAGCCACATTCAGTCTTTTCTTTAGTTCCATCCTTTTGCCAGCCTTGAAGTTTCTCAGACTTGACTGGGCACAACAGTGACTGCACAAGGTCACCTGAGGCATTTATAAAGCACTCTGTGGGGAAATCTTGGCTGTTGGTTGCTTTTGGCACTGACCTTAGAACCTAATCCCCACCGAGGAGTGTCCACCAAGTTCCTAATTAGAAGTTATCTGTGTGCCCTGCTCTATTCTCTGGCCAAATTAAAATTTTTCCCATGTTCTTGGGGCACCTGGGTGGCTCAGTTGGTTAAGCATCTGACTTCAGCTCAGGTCATGATCTCGCAGGTCGTGGGTTTGAGCCCCATGTCGGGCTCTGTGCTGAGAGGTCAGAGCCTGGAACCTGCATCAGATCCTATGTCTCCCTCTCTCTCTCTGCCCTTCCCCCACTCATACTCTGTCTCTCTCTCAAAAATAAACAGTAAAAAAAATTTTTTTTCCCATTCATCCCATTTGCCATGGCGCTGTTTGGAAGTCACCGAAGCAGTTCTGCTGCTGCATGGAGGGGTCCCAGGAGGAAGCTTGTCCTCTGACTGCTGCCTGGCTCCTGTGTGTCTGAGGGCAGACAGGTCCAATTCCTCTATGTTTTTCCAGGGTCTTACTTCTATTGAATGAGAAATTTTACACATGAGTTAAAACAGACTCATGTCTTAGGCTGGATTGGAAACTGGAGTTCAGATTCTAGAGGTCTGGTTGAGGCAGATGTGTGAGAAGTGTGTGGGTTTACACCCTGGCTTTTGGCTTCCCGTTCTCTAGAATTGTCTTTTCCTGAGTGTGGACAGAGGCTTTAGTCCTGGCATTATCTGAATTCAGAATGTATTTTTCTTTGGAGTTATGTTCTGTGTGTCTGGAAAGGTACATTGTGTCACAGATAAGCTACTGTGTGGATTGCATATGTGTTGTGAGCATAGGAACCTAATTCCCATATATTTTCCTTCAGGATAAATGGATTTTGAATTTCACACAATTGACTTACTGATGAACTTTTGAAACTCAACCTACTCTTGGTTGAGAATTCACTTTCTATGATTACTTGTGTGGCATAAATGTTGTAGGAGGTCAGCTGGGAGGCTGGAGTTGTCTAGGAGGAAGGCCTGAGGTTCATTTCAAGTATCACTAGCTTCATGGAGGATGCTAGCACTTGACAAGGCAAGGCATTTCCAATACAGAGAGCTGCATGAATGGAGGTGTGAAGGAGGATGTGGTTCATCAGACCCAACCAGAATGTTGGGAACATGGTGGAGAGTAACTGAAAATAAGGTTGTGTAAATAGAGGGACCCTGAAAGCCAAAGAGACACAAGAACAAGATAGGTTTTTGAAATGTTGAGGTGTGAGGCCATGAAAGCAGAACTTCATCAAGAGGGCATGGGGAACAAAAGAGATTTGGAGGATAAAGAAGAGAATATCAAAGATGACCTTTGGGGTTGGAGCCTTGGTGGTTGGCCCTTGGATGAGAGGGAGTTAGTGTGGGGTGGGGTGAGTGGGCAGAAATGAGGGAACACATGGGTCCATTCAGTCTAGAATTAGGACTCTGGACCTAGACAGGATCTGTGTGTGGGTGTAGATTAGAGCGAAACAGATAGAAGAATTTCTAGCCAAGGGATGGGAATAGTGGTTTGTGTATATAGTTGGGTATAGGAGACAAGATGGCAACTCCTACCACCTTCCCAGTGAATTAGGGGCAAGGCCATCTGCTTAGAGGGAGAAAGGAGGGAGACAAAATTGGAGGCCTGGATGAGAGACAAGTCCTGGATGCACACCAGTGGAAGATCTGACTAAGAAATCAGTGAGCTCATTCAGGAATTTCCTGGAAACAGCANATTCTCCCTAGTTGGGATGTAGGTCCCTGGCAGTGGGAGTGACTCGCAGGCCTGGGGTAGGGATAGCTCACAGGCAGTAGCTAGCAGTGTTAATGATTTAGAGAGGGTGGTACAGATGGTGGTTTGGTCTGAAAATACAGATGGTGGTTTCATCTTAAAAACTAGGCCAGCCCTTCTCTATCTCTTACCTTGCTCTCTTCTCATTAAAAAANTAGGAGGGAGATTATTTTTTGTGAGAGGGTATGGAGTTGTGTCCCTGTAAGGATAGGTGGGAACCTGGAGGAGGTATAATTTGAATCCAGAAGAGAATGAAGCTTTCTGTTGTCACAGCACACACAAGTGCTGACTATCTGCATCTCATTTTTAGTAGACTCAGCAAACTCTCCACCAATGACCAGAAGTGAGGGGTGTTTCCACAGCTGGGCTAAGCAAGACAAGGTCTAGAAGTATTTGTTAATGTGAGATGAACTATTTCAATATTACTAGAAAAATATTTTGACTTAATTGCCTTAGACACATTAATCAGTTCAAGTGTACTCTGGTTTCCTTTGCTTGACTTGAGCAATTGCCAAGAATTTCTCTGGGGCGAAATGAGAAAATAAGACTCTAAGTAGGTTCTGTTTCATGAATATTGAATCATAGAACCATAGACGTATAGAATTTAGAGCTTTCTGGGAAATTCCTTGAGGACATGGAAGGCCCCCTCAGTTTACAGTGAAAGAACCCAAGGCTCAGGGAGGTGAAGTGGGTGAGCTCCATCACTATCATTTGAGCGTCATGGTCTCCCTGGGAGCTCCTGGCCCTGCTACCTCATGGCTTCACTCGGTATGAATTTTCAGTGGCTGATTGTTCTACTAACTGAAAAATTATCAGAATCTCACACTTGGGTGGAACTTTTAGGCTTGGTCTATCGGCTGCCCTCAGCTCAAGACCTTCCCTGTCACGTCCACAATGGTGGTTGAGTAGGATGGGGGATGTTATCTGATGGGGCCTATGGGCAAGTAGGCCTCTCCAGAAGGAACCTCAGTGTGGCCATTTGGCCATCCAGGACTGTGCCACTGCCACAAATGCAGTACCTTGTGACTTCGAAGGTCTTGAGCGTGGTCTTGGGTTTCTTGCCTCCTTCCCTTTTCTCATCTACTGTCCTTCACTTGGAATGTACTCTCGACCCCTGTGTCTCAGTGGTTAGCCTGTCAGGTCTACAAGGGCCAGCTCACACATGCCTCTGTAAAACCTTTATTCAAGTCACCTTCTCTTACCTCCACCCATTACTTTACTTCTCTCTCAGAGAGGTTTTTTTTCAGTTTGTGAAGAATTTATCTGAAATACTTTCCTCACATTGAAAAGCTAAGCAATCCGTAGATACTAATGGATTCAGATATATAAACTAGGTTTTCTAGTTTACTAATATAATTTGGAGGGGGAAATCCAAATTCTTTACCGTTTATTATGGCTAAAAAATACAAAGAAATTATTGTTCATATCCATCAGTTCTTCTGAAGAGTTTGATCCTCATATGAGGAACAGAGAATAGTATGTGTGTTGCATATGCTATTGTCATCATTTTCTGCAATGATTTCAGAGACTGATGCTCTTATGCTGATGGAATGGGGAAGGCTTCCTTGGGAAGTATAAAACCTAGGGGCGCCTGGGTGGCTTAGTCGGCTAAGTGCCCAACTTCAGCTCAGGTCATGATCTCACCTTTTGTGGGTTCGAGCCCTGCCTTGGGCTCTGTGCTGACAGGTAGCTCAGAGCCTGGAGCCTGCTTCGGATTCTGTATCTCCTTCTCTCTCTGACCCTCCCCTGCTCACGCTGTCTCTCTCTCGCTCTCAGAAATAAATTTAAAAAAATAAAAATAAAAAAAAGGAAGTATAAAACCTAGAAACTGTAAAGTAAGAGACTGAGAGATCAGCACCTCAAAATCAAAAGCTTTATATATGTGAAAATTAAATTAAAAGGCAGATCAGAGATGGGGGGAAATATTTGCAACCCACAGGAGAGAAAGTGGTAACTGTCCATGACTCATAAAGTGAATAGGAAGAACCCTTGAGCAAGAAGTATGAGTGACCTGGTTAACAGAAGAAGGGAAACAGAGGGGGAAAAACGTGAAATGATTATCAAAGTACTGAGATTCCTTTTTACCATCATTCAGATGGACAAAAATTAAAAATAGTGTTCAGTCCTGACAAAAGTTCAAGGTGGATGCCTCATACACTGTTAATAGGAGTAAATTAAATTAGCAAATTGGGCAAATTGGCAAGACAGTTCCAAATTTGTAGATAGGCACCTCCTTTGACCCATCAATTCCACCTCTAGAAATGTACCCTAAAGATAGAGTTGCACTTGTATACAAGACTTATAGAAAAGGCTTTTCAAGATAGCAGTGTTTCTAATAGTGAAAACTCAAAAAAATCCTCTAATTTCTATCAAAGGAATGAGTAAGTAGATGATGGTATATCTGTACTATGTAGAAAGAAGCATGTGCATGTGTGCATACCTGCTAATTTATATATATAGGCATGGGAAGAAGTCCAAGAAATAGTAAGTGAAAAACAAACTGCAGAGCAATATGTATAGTATGATCTCATTTAGGACTGAAAACAGAAACAGCTTTATGTGTTTGTGTGTGTTGATAAATGCAAACAAAAGAAGTAGAAGGAAGGACATATTCTAAACAGTTGATTTGAGGGGAGCAGGAGAAAATTTTACTTTTCTTCTACATACATCTGTTTTAGAAGGTTTTTACAATGAGCTTAAAAACTCTTTTCAAAACAATGGAAGTGAAAATGTACATATGCTTTTTAACCCTGTGATACCGCTTCTAAATCTACTTACTGAGAAGATAATCAGAGAGGCAGTCAAAGGCTATGTATCTATGTATAGAATCATAGTGTATTGTAGCATTGTTTGTAATAGCAAAAAATTCCAAGTAGTATCCTGTGTTGAAATGGTTCCATTCTGGAATATTCATTTTATGTAGCTATTTAAAATCATGTGTAAGGGCACCTAGGTGGCTCATTTGGTTAAGCGTTCGACTTTGGCTCAGGTCATTATCTCGTGGTTAGTGGGTTCGAGCCCCACGTCCGGCTCTGTGCTGACAACCAGCTCAGAGCCTGGAGCCTGTTGCAGATTCTGTGTCTCCCTCTCTCTCTGACCCTCCCCTGCTCGCGTTGTCTGTCTGTCTCTCTCTCTCTCAGAAATAAATAAAACATTAAAAAAATTTTTTTAAATAATAAAATAAAATCATGTGTAAAAGAATCTCTATTGACATGAGGAAATACTTACAAGCACAGATAACATTTAAGGAATGCTTGTTCTGTGCCAGGGACCATACTCAGTGCCTCATTGTTTTATTTAATCTGAATGCTCTTCTATCATTACCATTTGACAGATGGAGAAACAGAGGCTTAAGGTAAATAATTTGCCTGCGGGTCACACTACTCACAAGTTATTGGAACTGAAGCCAAAGGCCTCACAGATACCCATGTGCTGGATTACTTCACTGTGTAGTCTTGGGCATAAAAAGAGAGGGCATGTATACATATGGCGTGACTCACAAAAATGAATCTTTCTGTACCTTAGTTTTCCCATTGGGTAAAGTGGGGGAGGGATGGACTAGTACAATTTTATATTCCAGAGATCGTGATTTTATTTTAAAGATTGATATGCATTCACATATAGTTTTCTCTACATTATGGAAGTATTTGGTCTAAAAGTAGAAAGTAAAAATTACTAATAAGTCCATTATATAGACTGGCATTAATGCTGCCTGCATTTCTTTTCTTTTCTTTTCTTTTCTTTTCTTTTCTTTTCTTTTCTTTTCTTTTCTTTTCTTTTCTTTTCTTTCTTTCTTTCTTTCTTTCTTTCTTTTTCTTTCTTTCTTTCTTTCTTTCTTCCTTTCTTTCTTCCTTTCTTCCTTTCTTCCTTTCTTCCTTCTTTCTTTCTTTCGAGTATGGGAGAGGGAGAGAGAGAATCTTAAGCAGGCATCATGCCCAGTGTGGAGCTGGACACAGGGCTCCATCTCCGGACTGTGAGATCATGACCTGAGCCCAAATCAAGAATCGATGCTTAAACAACTGAGCTACCCAGGTGCCCTCCACCCACCTCTGTTTTTGCCTAGTGCATGTATGGAATGAACATTATTGAGGCACTTAATAGGTACCGCAAAATTGGTGTCAGAAAAGTTTTTACTATGTTCTCACCATTAGTGCAATAATGATGGGTTTGTCTTAGTGTGCCCTTGACAGCATCACAGATTATATTTCAGTGATGGTATTTGATGACTAAAATTGTTCCACTGATTTGTTTCCTAGCTATCTGTTGTTTTCAGTGAGCTGAACCTTTTTTGGTTGTTTATTCATTGGCCATTTGAACTTTTAGATGAATTGCTTGTTTATGTATTTATTGATGCTATATTGGGAATTATCTGTTGATGATGCCTTCATAAACCTGACCATTTAAGACCTTAAGAAAGACTATCAGAGAGTCCTTATGAGGGGAAGTTCCAGTCTCAGGTAGATGCATTTTTCTTACAGGGATGAATTGGTAGTCTGTGGTTCATATTTGATTTCTTTCTTTTTTTTTTTAAGTTTATTCATTTTGAGAGACTGTACGCTCATGAGCGCACAAGCATATGCATGAGTGGGGGAGGGGCAGAGAGAGCAGGGAAGAGAGAGAGAATCCCAAGCAGGCTCTGCACTGTAAGCTTGACTTGGGGCTTGAACTCACAAACCTCAAGATCATGACCTGAGCTGAAGTCGGATGCTCAATGGACTGAGCCACCTAGGAGGCACCCCTAAAACCAGACTTCTTAACCACTTGGAATTGATTTGGCTTGAAAATTTAAGGAATAATTGGTGAAAAGTACACGGCACCTCTTTGCACTTCCTTTGCAGCTTACTGTGAGCCCATAAATATTTCAAAATAAAATTTTAAATCGCTCAAGGAATGGTAAAATATAGGCTCCCTGCTGTAACTAGCCTTGATCATTTTGACTGATACAACAGTGGGAGGCAGGAGGGAGCAACAGATCCAAAGCTGAATGATGGTGAGGAACACTGCTTTAGTTGTTACTTTTTAAAGTTTATTTATTTTGAGAGAGAGAGAGGGAGAGGGGTGAAGGAACAGAGAGAGAGAGAGTCCTAAGCAGGTTCTGCACTGTCAGCACAGAGCCTGATGTGGGATCAAACTCATGAACTGTGAGCTCATGCCCTGAGCCAAAACCAAGAGTTGGACACTTAACCGACTGAGCCACAAGGTGCCCCTTTTTGATGTTTTTTGTTTTTAATTTGGAAATCATTTCAATATTTAAAACGGTTGCAAAAATAAAAACTGAATAAGGAGCACTATACCACTTTCCCAGATTTGCGTGTTGTTAACATTGGACCCGTGAACATCAGCTTTTGAAATGTGATTTTTGGTGACCACAGCCACTAACGACTCTTCTTACCCTCCTTCCAGATTTCCAACACCAGCCTCCTAGCTTCCAGGCTTTCACTCACCTGAGCAAAAACATCTCCACCCAGTTTTCGCACTTCTCAAGAATCTACAGGCGCTGTTTCCTAAGATTTAAATACAAACCCAGGGGCGCTTGGGTGGCTCAGTTGGTTGAGCAACTGACTCTTGGTTTCAGCCCAGGTTGTGATCTCATGGGTCGTGGGATTGAGCCCCATGTTAGTCTTCATACTGAATATGGAGTCTGCTTGGGATTCTCTTTCTCTTTCTCTTTCTGCCCTTTCCCCGCTCATGAACGCTCTCTCTCTCTCAAATAACTAAGTATAAATCCAAATGCTTAGCATTTCAAGGTTTTGAGTAATTGATTCCCTGCCCTTAATTCAAATATTAGCCTCCCATCCCCAGCGCAGCCCCTCAGCCGTAGCTAACCCAGCTGTTCAGTGACCCTCTTGTTTCCAATCTCTGTGCCTTTCCATGCTCGGATGCTTCATAACTGCAATATTCTTTTCATGTGTAGGCCACAGCCATGACTTTTCTGCTTTAAAAAAAAAAAATTCTTCCCAGGCTTCTTGAGTTAATTAGCACCATCTGATTTGGGCATACCTGTTCTAAGTTTTTATTTTACTCTAGGGCCTTTTTGCTTTCACATAGATGTCATACACAATGTCCATCTGTTGTCTCCTTGAGTTCCTCACAGTGGGTGGCACCAGCGTTATCCTTTATAAGCCTCCATAGGCCTTGTGTGATTGTGCTGGAGGTGTGACCTGGTTTTGAATGAGTTACTGTGAACTGAACTTGGATTTCATTATTAGATCTATCTAGCAGTCTGTAAAGCAAAATTCTCATTGTGTTGATGCATTTGAACACCTTTTTCCTCCATGGATACGGCACTCTTCCCAGCTAGGCCTCCTTTGTGGCCAGTAAAAGGTCCATGCCTCGGCCCAAGAGGGTGGACCTGTTGTTTATTAGCAGCTATAAAGCCTATGTTGTGTTGTTTGTGGTGCTGGACCCTGCTGGGTTGGAAGAGACTTTTGAGTGTGGGTCTCAGAACCTAATAACGAATGGGAAAGGCATTTTGAGTTTCTGACAATCAGTCAAAGTCTTGAGAGAGTTGCCTGTGCTGGAAGTGGAATACTTTCTTTTCTCTTTCTTTTCTTTTCTTAAATGAAACTAAGGCAGGGCTAGTTCATTATCTATAATGTCAATATTGATTTTTGTTTGTGAGGTGGAGTATTAACAGATTAGAATGGCTGCTGGCAATTCTCAGCTGCTTCATTGAATTTAAATGAATTACAGGATAGCTGTCAAGATGTACTTGAGATTTTTAGGCTAAATCAGACCTTCCTACTATGGTTGCTTTGACTAGATTCAGCGGTTTCCTCTGCAGCATCCAGGCGGAATAATGGAGTCTTAAGGCCTCTTTCATATTTTTTATAAAACCAAATCCTATTTTAAAATGCACAGATAAGAGGTATTAAGCCATCCTCTGCAACACAATGCAGCTTGCCTCTTTTCCCTTGCCAAGAGAAGTTTTTGAATTAAAACTACTGACTGACTCAACCCATGCTAGCAGATGGTACTCCTACATCATATGTCCAAGAGCAAACTTGTTCAGAGGCAGCAAATATCTAACAGCCTGAATTTTACAAAGACAAAGCATTTTAATAATGATCTTGAAGGATTAGTGATGCTCCTGAGAATTGAGGCATATTCCAAATAGGCTTTCTTCCTTAGATCTGCTGTATTACTGTACACTCTTTATCTGGAGACCAGTTCCATTCTCCGTCAAAATCACTCTCTTCCCTCTTTGCTTCCCTCTCTTTTTCCTTCCTCCAGCATTCCGTCTAATCTAGTATATGAATTAGAAAGTAATAATAATGTTGAGCATAATGGCCATATCACTATTTGCTTTAATGTGGGAGGACCAGGTGGATGAGTTTCTGATAAGTGAGCAGCCTGGAAGGAACTATTTTCTCTTTTTATGACTATAAAATCCCAGGACTGAATTGTTTCAAATACAGGTGGAGGTAGAAAGGGCAGTTTTTATTAGAAAATTAGTCCCCCACCAAAAAAAAAATCATCAGAATTCAGGGAGGTTATTATATCTGAGTTAATAAATGCCAAAACTGAGTCTTGAAATAGTTCATTTTTCATTATGTAGTCTGATTATTGTTGATTGGTTTTTCATTGCTGAATTAATGATGATAACCTTTTTGAGTGACTAGAAATAAAATAAATTTCATAGATAGTTCATAGTCTAACTCTGACTGTACTAAGTTTGAGTGCCTCATGGACTTCATGATAGGGCAGTTGGCTACTGGCTTCCTGTTTAAGGTCTTTGTTTTTCATAAGTTCAGGTTAGATGAGAGCCATTGATTTATTCCTTGTCTTTAGACTGGATAGATTCCTGCATAAATGCTAGGGAGAGAAGCCCTTCTTTGACGCTTTCTCAATCTTAATGAGAGCAATGACCATCTTTACAAGGCATAGTAACTGTAATGGAGAATTGAAATCAAGACCTTAGGAAAGACCCATCAGCAGAAGAGTTTGAAATTTCCTTTTCTCCGGAAACATACCTGACTAAGGCTAAAGTTCAGGGGGCATTGGACTCTAAAGTTTTTTTGACCCCTAAGAAGTATGGGAGCATAAATATAATTGCATTTGGTTTTTTTTTGTTTTTTACAATTGCACTTGTTATCTTAAAATGTAACCCTATGGTAAATACTAAAGAACAGTTTGAATAGAATTGTTTTAGTTGGCATGATAAGTAGTTCAAAGTGTTAAATATTACATCATTCTGAAGTTTTGAATGAATACTTTTCAAAATTTTTTATTTCAAATTTATCTTAAGTATACATAGCATAAAATTTACCATCCTAACTTTTTAGGTGTACAATTCACTAGTGTTAAGTAGATCCACATTATTATTCAACGAGTCTCCAAAACTTCGTCATTACACAAAACTGGAAGTCTGTGCCCATGAACCAACTCCCCACTTCCCCTCCCCCAGTCCTGGCAGCCGCGTTCTACATTGTGTTTATATGAAGCTGACTACTTGAGAAAGCTTGGATAAGTAGAATCACCACAGCATTTGGCTTTTTGTGACCGGCGTACTTCACTTAGCATTATGTTCTCAAAGTTCTCCACTCTAGGAGGGCAGGTTTGCTTCTTGTTCACCCACTGCTGAGTACATGTGGCCCTTTGGAGGAAGGAGCTTTTCATGGAAGGGTCTTCAGTTAGTGCTCCATCTCGGCCAGCCCCGAACTTTGATTTCTGCTCAGGAGAGCATTAAAATTCAAATTCCTGGGGCACCTGGGTGGCTCAGTCGGTTGAGCGTCCGACTTTGGCTCAGGTAATGATCTCCTAGTCAATGAGTTCGAGCCCCACATCAAGCTCTGTGCTGACAGCTCAGAGCCTGGGGTCTGCTTCAGATTCTGTGTCTCCCCTTCTCTGCCCCTCTAGGGCATACTTTTTTAGGATACTAGGTTATAGGATGGATATTGAGACGATGAGACAACTCTCTTATTTCTCTATGCAGCTGGCCACAGGCAGGTTGTTGAGAACTGAGCTCTTAGTTCCTGGGAGAGCTGTTCGTGGAGGAGCACAGAGGGCGGGTACCAAGTCCAGGACAAAGCAGTCATAAAGAACGTGCGTGACGTGCTAGAGGAAGCAGCTTGCTGTGGTAAAAAAGGCATCAGGACATCAGTGTCAAAAGCCGTGTCTAACTGTCCCTCCCTCCTCCTCTAGTCAGTGCTGTGGCCTTGAACAAACCATGTAATCTTCCTGGGCAACAGTCAGGTGCTCTTTTTTCTTGACCTTGGCTGTCCTGTGAGGCTGTGATTGTGAGAGGGTCGGTTTTTCTGGCCGCAGCAGTCAGGCAGTGGGAGGACCGAGAGGAGGAGGCTTGCAGTAATGCCCAGGAGGAGGGAGCGACCACTTGATGGGTTGTCTGGAAGCCATAGCATCCACTCTGGTTCCACTGCACTCACAATTATCCAGCAATTTTGGTCCTAGAAGCAGCTTTTCCTTAGTCTCATCCCCTCATTTTGCAGATGAGCAAACAGAGATTTTCTTGCATTTAAACAGTAGTAGTGCTGCTCTGGCCTCACATGCCATGTTTTAGTAAAACCAAACACAAAAACCAAACCAGTGAAACAGAGCAAGGCTTTGGTCAGTGTGGATTTGGGGGAGTTTACTCTGAATCCCTCAGGCTACTACCTGAGCCCTGGAGAAAGACATTAGATAGTGAGCCAGACTTCCTGCCCTTAGCTGGCTGGCTGGCACCCGGCTCTCCATGGGGTCCCCCGTAGGCCCTGTTGGCTGACACAGGCCTTGGGACAGTCTGATCAGAGATCAGCAGAGGTCCATTCAGCTGGCAAGTCAGGGGGCCTGACTCTGTGGAGGAGGGGTGGGTGAGTAGGCCCCTGATGATGGTGCTCCTTCGTGGGCAGGGGCCTGCTCGGGTACCACAGGCTCCTGGAGACACTACTGTTTTCTCCCATCGCCCTTGCCCGGACCTGACTTTGCCTGCCGATTCCCAGGCCATCCCACCCTCAGCTACAGACAGGCCTCTCCACTCTTGCCTTGCTCCGCAGAGGACCAGCTCACACTGTCCGGCCCCCCAGATCATGCTCTGTATCTGCATCTGTGCCCACAGGCATTTTAGCCTGCAGGCACCATAACATCAAGCAGCCTCAGAACAGCAAAGCCTTACAGATCATCCTTTGTGTTATTAAAGGAATTTAAACGAAACGTATTTTTCAGCCTACTGAGAATTAAGTATCATACTTTTCTTTTTAAATTACTTCTATAATTTTCTTTTTAAATTACCCTTATAAAACTAGGTGACAGTTAAATGAAAAGCATGTGTTGCACTTGGTATTTTTCTTCTTACTAAGCTTACAAACCTGTTGGCTTAAAGATAACCGGGAAGGATGGTCCTGGACCTGAAGCTTTGTCCTTCTAACTTGGCCCTCAGATCCTGGATTTAAATTGCTTTTCTGTCCACAAAGATCATCCCCTTTTCCTGACTCCACTGGGATAGGGGAGCCTGAGGGTCAGGAACGGGCAGGGACAAAGCTCTGTTGGGAAGATTCGGTGAAAGTAATTTTTCTTCAGTATTGATACTAAAAGTGTGCCATTTCAGATGTGCCCATGTGCAACTGGGCCCTTGAATGGTAATTCTTGTCATCATTGGGGTGTTTTCTGTTGAAGGGACCCAGGATCTCTGTTTCCTGCCCCCCTCCCACCATGGATTTACCTTTTCTCTTGTTGGTAGTACCAGTTGCCAGCATTTTGGATGTTAATATTCGGCAGACTTAAATTTAGGAGTTCTTCAAATTAAAGAAACAAGTGAGCAACATAATGTTGATTGTCGATGGTAGATTACTTGTATGAGTGTATTACATTGGGTTGCATACAATCATAATAAACGTGTAGGGTTTTAGATTTGGAAAGAACTCTTGATTCTCCATTTTACAGATGAAAATTCTGAGAACCAGAGAAGTTTAGGCTTGTTCGGGGTCCCACAGAGTGAGCTGGAAAAGGAGCAAGTACCAGAAGCCCTATTGGGTAGCTCCCAAGGCCACTCTTCTACTCCCCATGACGCTGCTCTTATACTGGTGGTCTCCNGATGCTCATCTTCACACCTTTTCCCTTCTGTCTAATCATGCCCTTTTGTCATAACCTGCCCATCTGTTTATTATTTTCTTTTTAAAATTTTAGTATACTCCATACCCAACATGGTCCTGAGATTAGGAGTTGGATAGCTCTACCAACTGAGCCAGCCAGGCACCCCTCCCTGACCCATCAGTTTAAAAAGGCTGAGCACGGGGCGCCTGGGTGGCTTAGTCGGTTAAGCGTCCGACTTTCGCTTAGGTCATGATCTCGCAGTTCGTGGGTTCTAGCCCCGCGTCGGGATCTGTGCTGACTGCCAGCTCAGAGCCTGGAGCCTGTTTCAGTCTGTGACTCCCTCTCTCTCTGACCCTCCCCTGCTCACGCTGTCTCTCTCTCTCTCTCCTAGAAATAAATAAAACATTAAAAAAAAATTTAAAAAAAAAGGCTGAGCAGGTGTCCTGCTTCCCACAGTGGTCTCAGCCTCCTCAGAATACCTGAAGTTCATTCTTCAAGAGTGTTCTTGCTCCTTTGACAGGGTCTCTTTCCAGATTGTGGTGTTAATTTCCACTTTGTAGGGTCTGTCATGTTGTGTGGTGTCCAGTAATTGGGCCTTTAGTGAATGGGGAGAGAGGTAATGTACTAGATCTCACAGAGTCGGCTTGGTATCTTTTGATTTCACTGCCCCAGGGTCTGTCTTCTCCCCCAGCTGGCTGCTAAGCTCCAGAAGAGCAGAAAGCATGGTTTCCCGTTTCTCACCATAGCCCTTAGAGTTCTTGGTTGGTGGTGGGTTACAGCATTGTTACTTAATTTTACTGCCCTCTGAATCATGGATTCGGTTTAAAATATGTTTCCTTTTTCCTGAAGCCCCAGTATATGACCATGTCTTCATGGCCACCTAAATACACTGCCATTTGGGGACTAAAGAAGCCAACAGGTCATAGTAATTCATTGACAGATTCCCTTTCCTCCCTTGGAGACGTTGCTGCTTCTTTGCAGTGGCAAGATAGTATGAGTCCGGGTGGGAGAGGCAAGCCAAATAATTGTTAGCATTGCTGAGAAAATTGCAATGAAAGCAGTAAACCTCCTGGGTTGGCTTTTTATAGCTAGAAAACGGTGGTGAAATTTTTGTTCCAAGATGCTCAAAATCACCAGGATGCCGCATTTTATCTTGTTGGACTTCTAAAGTAATGCTGGTAACATCTATTGTGCAGGTATTTTAAGTGTTGAAATCTAGAATTGCCGATAGAAACGAGCCAGTTAAGAGGGAGGAAACAATTACTCAGATGTGGTGAAAGTTAGACTATGTGGCATTTATAATACCGGTTTGGAGTTTGCTCATAAAAGAGAATGCCTAGCTGGGATTTATCTGGTGAAAATTAAACCATCAAACCAGCTCAAGTGACAAACAGTGGCCATCTGCCAAGTCAAAGCGTAATCACCATTTGGAAGTGAGCGTCATCTGTGCCCCCGGGGCCACATGACAGTTTCTCCTGTGGAGAAGCAGCTCTCTGACTTCTGGCTTTCTTGCTGTTTTCGCAGAGCCTGAGCCCTCGTGAAGCCGGCAATGACAAGTCTGAATGGTCGCCATGCCGAGAAAACCATTGACATGCCAAAGCCATCAGCCCCCAGAGTGCACGTGCAGAGGTCCGTGTCCCGAGACACTATCGCCATTCACTTCTCGGCATCCGGGGAGGAGGAGGAGGAGGAAGAGGAGGAGTTCAGGGAGTACCTCGAGGAGGGGCTGGACGACCAAAGCATCGTAACGGGGCTCGAGGCCAAGGAAGACCTCTGTCTTGAACCCCAGGCGGGCTATGACTCCACCGGCCCTGCTGCCCAGCCCATCCTGGCGGGGGGACTGCCCGTGTCCCCTGCCATTTTGCCCGTCTCTGAGAACACTGTAAAGCTGTCGGAGTCCCCTCCTCCGGCAGTGCAAGTATTAAGTACAGTGCCATTGGCTCTGTCCCCAGGGTCATCTTCGTCCGGGCCCTTAGCTAGCTCTCCCAGCGTGTCGTCCCTTTCTGAGCAGAAAACCAGTTCTTCGTCCCCGTTGTCCTCTCCTTCCAAGTCTCCCATCCTGTCCTCCAGTGCCTCAGCCTCCGCCCTCTCCAGTGCAAAACCCTTCATGAGCCTTGTGAAGTCCCTGTCGACCGAGGTGGAGCCAAAAGAACCCCCACACCCCTCGAGGCACAGGCACTTGATGAAGACATTAGTCAAGTCTCTGTCCACAGACACCTCCAGGCAGGAGTCAGATACTGTCTCCTATAAACCACCGGACTCCAAGCTCAATTTACAGCTGTTCAAGCAGTTCACACAGCCACGAAACACAGGTGGAGACTCCAAAACTGCGCCTTCTTCCCCACTGACTTCTCCCTCCGATACGCGCTCCTTTTTTAAAGTGCCCGAAATGGAGGCTAAAATCGAAGACACTAAGCGTCGCCTTTCAGAAGTCATATATGAGCCTTTTCAGCTCCTTAGTAAAATTATAGGGGAAGAAAGTGGCAGCCATAGGCCCAAAGCCTTATCTTCAAGTGCTTCAGAACTCTCCAATCTGTCCAGCTTGAACGGTCACTTGGAAAGCAATAACAACTACAGCATCAAGGAAGAGGAGTGTGACTCTGAGGGGGACGGCTATGGCAGTGACCCCAGTGTCCCCGGGGGTGACCCCCCCAGGTCCTCCGACGAGCCGCCCTCAAGAGAGGCGGAACCGAAGAGTTCCCAGGGCAGCGGTCTGAAGGACTTAGGCCTGAAGACGAGCTCGCTGGTTCTTGAGAAATGTTCCTTGTCTGCCTTGGTGAGCAAAGAAGATGAGGAGTTTTGCGAACTGTACACCGAGGACTTTGATTTGGACGCGGAGGTGGAGAGCGCGCTGGACAAGCTCCCGGATATCCCTGTCAAGCCCGAGGTGCTGGCGGATGACGGTCCGACTCTGGACAGTGAGGACGAGGCCCACTCGGCCGTGCAGCACCCGGAGCTGCCGGTGAAGACGCTGGGCTTCTTTATCATGTGTGTCTATGGGTACCTCATCCTCCCCCTTCCCCATTATGTGAGCGGACTCTTTCTGGGAATTGGTCTTGGGTTCATGACTGCGGTTTGCATGATCTGGTTTTTTACACCACCAAGTGCTCATAAATATCACAGATTACATAAAAGCCTACAACACTGGAACACAAGATCCCTGGATATCAAAGAACCAGAAATACTAAAGGTAAGTCTCTCTGCAGCAGCTGGCTAGCGCCCCCCAACCGTTCTCTCCCAAACAGGCTGATTTTAGATCCAACTTAATCTTTTTAGTTGATGGTCATGGGTTTTCACATAAGCAGCATTTTTAAGGCTTCAGGATCTCTTCACTCCTAGGGCACCCAAAAGATTTCTCTGGTAAACCTCATTCTAATTCAAGTTTCACCAGTTCACGGAGGAGTTTTTCAAAGCTCCTCCACGGTGCCAGCGAGTAGTATTTACGTCAAGTTTGTATCTCAGTCTCTCTCTCTCAACTTTCCAGGGATTTGTTTTTGCTGAGAATTTGTTATAGCTGAGCCTGTTAGGACTGCATGTTGTTGAGGCCCTGGAAGAGGGTTCAGCACTCCTGGGGTCCCAGAGAAGGACAGGAGGGAGAGAAGGCAAATTGGTGTCAGTGGATGGTTACTGCTGGTACTGCTCTTTCCCGTGCACACAGTGAGGTTTGGGCTGGAGAGAGAGAGAGACATTACCTTACACTGCATGACAGTCTCAGGATTTGGGCCTCCTCAGGGGGCTGAGATGATCCATTAGGGTGCAGGAAGAAAATAGTAGAACTTTCATTTGTATTTATTTGTACATATGTTAAAAGCTTCTGGGTTTTGTGTATGTGTCAAAATATACACAATATAAATGCACAGTTGTAACTTATATAGTTTGTAAGTCATAGGCACATATACATGTCGTGTGTGTATGTATATGCTTTTTAAATTGTGGTTAAATACAAATAACATACAATTTATCATCTGAACCATTTTTTAAGTTTATTTATTTTGAGAGAGAGCACGGGAGGGGCAGAGGGAGAGAGGAAGAGAGAGAGAATCTCAAGCAGGCTTTGTACTGACAGCATGGAGCCAGATGCGGAGCTCGAACTCCCAGACCACAAATCATGACCTGAGCTGAAATCAAGAGTCAGATGCTTAACCGACTGAGCCACCCAGGTGCCCCACCATCTGAAACGTTTCTGAGTGTACAGTCAGTGACTGTCTCATTCCGCAGATACTCTATACCTACTAAACAGTAACTCCTCACTCTTCTCCCGAGTATCTCATATAAGTAGAATCAGACAGTATTTGTCTTTTTGTGACTGGTTTGTTTCACTTAGCATAATCAGAATTAGTCCAAATTTCCTTTCTTTTCAGAGCTAAGTAATACTCTACAGTATATATATACTACATTTTTCTTATCCATTCATCTATCAGTGGACACGTGGGTTGCTTCCACATTTTAGTTATACTGAATAATGCTGCTATGCACATGGCTGCTATAGATAGCTCTTTGAGATCTTGTTTTCAATTCTTTTGGCTCTATACCCAAAAGTGGGACTGCTGGCTCCTATGGTAATTCTATTTTTAATTTCTTTAGGAACTGCCATACTGTTCTCCACAGTGGCTGCACCATTTTACATTCTTGCCAGCAGAGACAAGAGTTTTAATTCCTCCATATCCGCACCAACTCTTGTTTTCTGTTTTATTTTGTTTTGTTTTTATAGGTTTTTTTTTGGTAGTTCAAAGCTGATTTTATTTTCCTGTTAATAGATTTTTTCCTACTCTTTAAGTAAGAATGCCACAAAACAGCATCATCTCTTTTTATTGAAAAACAAGAACAAAAAACAAAAACAAAAAGCAAAAAATCAAAAGGAAGGATCCTAAGGGTCCAAAATACTGTTTGTTTTCTAGTTTCATAAACTTTTTACCTTATTCAGAAGAAATACGTGGTCAGTGTTTTAAAAACAGGAAACTGAAAGAAGAAAATTTTCTATCATGCTAGTGGGAAAGAATTGATGATTTTTATATATATCCTAGTTTTGTTCCTTTTTTAAATTCCTGCATATGTGAGTATATACATACTTTTTGTTTTGATTTAGTGGAATCGTATATTTTGCAGCCTGACCTTTTTTCTTTTTTTTGTTTATTACTTTTTTTAAATGTTTGTTTATTTTTGAGAGAGAGAAACAGATCGTGAACAGGGGAGGGGCAGAAAGAGAGAGACAGAATCCAAAGCAGGCTCCAGGCTCTCAGCTGTCAGCACAGAGCCCGACACAGGGCTCAAACCCGTGAACCGTGAGATCATGACCTGCGCCAAAGTCAGACACTTAATCGACAGAGCCACCCAGGCGCCCCTCACCTTTGTTCTTTCTTTCCCCATGGCAATATGTTACGGGACTTTCTTTTTTAAGAGAAACTGGTGTGGAGCCTTGAGGATATGACAAGCTTGGTGTTAATACATGAAGTAGGGTAAAAGTAACTCATTATGGTTGCTATGCTATATGTCCTCTAAGTAAGTTAGTATTTAGCAAAGCAAAATGCTACTTACATTTAACTCTGGCGCCTAATGATAGTGGCATTCAGTTTAAACTGGCGTGAGCATGTTATTGTTTTGGAAAGTTTTAATTTTAATCCATTCCATCTTCAGTGTTGAGTCCAGTCACTGCTATATGTCAAGAGTTTAGTAACTACACAGACCTTGCCAATGGAATAGGATTTTCATATTATGACACCATCTGGTTTCTTTGATCCAGTTGTGGAAAGAGTAAAGGCAGCACTGTGGTGTCGAGCACCTATACTGGGCTAGACGTTGGGTACATTCTCTCATTTAATCCTCATTACAACCCTTTTTAGTTAGGGAGTGCTTATGAGGAATGGAGGCACAGAAAGGTTAGGTTTCTTGCTCATGGTTACACAGCTTGTGAGTGGTGGAGCCAAGAAGAACTAATTATTTCCTTTAGGGAGGGTGTTTTGCCCTTGCTGCTGGAATAAATATATTTGAATCTTCCTGGTAAGAGAACAAGTCCTTAAGTGCTGTCTTGGACCTATAACCCAAGCAAATTACCTTGTGCTCTTTTATGAGCATTCTTTCTGATTGATGTTTGAACATGATTGTTTTGGTAGTTCTTTTTCTTAGCCTTGTGAGGGATGGCTTCCTTCTGTTGAGGAAAAGTACATTTCAGCCTGAGGTCTTTTGTTTAGTATGCAGGGCTGTGTTTAGAAACCTGGCTAAATACATTCTTTAGTTGAAAAAAGGGACACTACTACAGATTACGAGGGTAGGTTGTGTATTGTAAGCCAAAGATTTCAAATGCAAATGTTCTTTGGGCTTAATTAATTTTACTGAGTTGGAGATCATATTCTTGGGAACCATTTTAAAAATATGACGCTTTAAAACATTTAGCAGGGTTGACATTAAATTTAGGACCCAAATGTTGTGATAAGAAAAGGAAAGTATAGTGGAACCTAACTTTGAGCATCTATTTTGTTACATTTTCCCGTTGGACCTTGTGCTTTACTTTCTGTATGGGGTAGGATAACACTAGCTATTGTAACAAATTAGAAGTTTGTTTCTTGCCTGCACAACAGTCCAGTATTCCTGGTGAATGGGTCCCCATCCCCACATGTTAATTCAGGGGCCCACGTTTCTTCCATTGTGGCTCAGCAAACATTTTCTTAAATTAAGGCCAGATAGTAAATACCTCAGGCTTGTGGGTCATACAGTTTCTGTTGCAATCACTCAGCTCCGTATTATAGCGGGAAAACAGCCACAATGTGTAAATAAATGGGTGTGGCTGTGTTCCAATAAAACTTGATAGAAACAGACCTCGGGCTCAGTTTGTTGACCCCTGCCTGGGGTATTAGAGTTATTTGCATCCAGCTGGCAGAAGGAGAAAGAGAAAGGAATAGCCTATACCCGGAAGTGACACACATCACTTCTATTCACATCCCACTGTGAGCTAGTCATATGGGTCCTCCAAAGTGGAAGGGGTCCTCGGGAATCTAGGACTTGGCTTGTTCTTCCCAGCAACAGCCATACACTATAGCAAGGGGTGCCCAAAGTTTGAAGGCACAGTTAGCCTTCTCAGCCTCACTTTGTAAGTACTATGGTACTTACAGGTACCCTAGTTCTATGTATGTTTATCGTTCCTGTTCTCCAGTACACCATAAGCATCATGAATGCACAGGCCATACCCATCTTGTTCATCATTGTGTCCTCAGCACCTGGCACATACTGGGCACATGATAAGAGTATTTATTGGATGAATAGATGGGTAGGTGGGTGGATGGATAAGCGAGTGAGTGAACGAATGAGATTGTATCAAGAAATGTAGGCAATGAATCAGGATTGACCTGATCATCTCCTAATGAAGTTGCTTTTGTAACGAAATTCCCTGATGGGGTGCCTGAGTGGCTTAGTCAGTTGAGTGCCCAACTTCGGCTCAGGTCATGATCTCATGGTTCGTGGGTTTGAGCCCCGCATCAGGCCCTGTGCTGACAGCTCAGAGCCTGGAGCCTGCTTCAGATTTTGTGTCTCCCTCTCTCTGCCCCTCCCCTGCTCACGCTCTGTCTCTCTTTCTCAAAAATAAATAAACATTAAAAAAATTTTTAAAGAAATCCCTGATACTTTAAAAAAAATTTAGTCAGGCTGAAAGGGGTAGTCTTTTAAGAAGGTAAAAAATAATTACCAAAAAATGCAGATCAGTGAGAGGTTTTTTTTCTCCCCACTGCAGTGGAAAAGCCAAGATGGCCCATCTTTGACAGGACTTGAAACTTGATGTTTACTGCTTAGAAATCGTCTGGCAGCAAGTCTGCTTTTCTTTCACCTGCACTCATACAGCACTGGCCTCCTGAGTTCAAAGGGAAAAAAGACTGCTGGCGTCTGCCAAGTATAGCATTAAAGAAATGGGGATGGTGGCAAGTTCTAGATCTCTGCTCTCTAAAGGTATAATTTTAAAAGTGATGCAGGAGATTGGCCTTGGTTCCTCTATGAAACAGGTCTGTGAACCTATTCCTAGAGTAGAGTTGAAAGAGCCTTTTTTTTTTTTTTTTTTAATATTTACATCCAAGTTAGTTAGCAGATAGTGCAATAATGATTTCAGGAGTAGAATCCAGTGATTCATCCCCTACATATAACACCCAGTGCTCATCCCAGCAAGTGCCCTCCTTAACTGCCCTTTGCCCATTTAACCCATCCCCCAACCACCATCCCTCCAGCAACCCTCAGTTTGTTCTCTATATTTAAGAGTCTCTTATGTTTTGTCCCCTCCCTGTTTTTACATTATTTTTGCTTCCTTTCCCTTATGTTCATTTGCTTTGTATCTTAAATTCCACATATGAGTGAAGTCATATGATATTTGTCTTTCTCTGACTAATTTCACTTAGCGTAATACACTCTAGTTCCATCCACGTTGTTGCAAATGGCAAGATTTCATTCTTTTGGATTGCTGAGTAAAACTCCATTGTATATACCACAGATATATACCACATCTTCTTTATCCATTCATCTGTTGATGGACATTTAGGCTCTTTCCATACCTTGCCTCTTGTCAATAGCAAGCCAGTAGCGCTGCTATAAACATTGGGGGTACATGTGCCCCTTTGAAACAGCATACCTGTATCCTTTGGATAAATACCTCGTAGTACAATTGTTGGGTCGTAAGGTAGTTCTACTTTTAATTTTTTGAGGAACCTTCATACTGTTTTCCAGATGGCTGTACCTGTTTGCATTCCCACCAGCAGTGCAAAAGGGTTCCTCTTTCTCCACACCCTCCCCAACGTCTGTTGTTGCCTGAGTTGTTAATTTTAGCCATTCTGATGGGAATGAGGCGGTATCTCATTGTGGTTTTGTTTTGTATTTCCGTGATGATGAGTGGTGTTGAGTATTTTTTCATGTGTGAAAGAGCCACTTTTTGAAAAATAGCTTGATTTAGGGGCTCCTGAGTGGCTCAGTCGGTTAAGCGTCCGACTTCGGCTCAGGTCATGATCTCACGGTTCGTGGGTTCGAGCCCCGCGTCAGGCTCTGTGCTGACAACTAGCTCAGAGCCTGGAGCCTGCTTCAGATTCTGTATCTCCCTCTCTCTCTGACCCTGCCCTGCTCACGCTGTCTCTCTCTATCTCAGAAATAAATGAAACATTTAAAAAATTTAAAAAAAAAAAAAGCTTGGTTTAGGGAATTAGCTGTTTTGAGCTATTTTATATAGACCTAGAATTATCCTGTTGGTATTTATAGAGGATGTAATGGTGCAGTTCTTGAGGGCAAGTATGGAAACTCTAAAAACAATTCCAGAACATAGGCTAAAAAACCTGCCTGTGATAAAGATCTCTGGTCTAGAGGCACAGCCCGTTGACCGTGGTCCTCCATACCCATGCAGGAGCCCTGTGAACCACAGAGGCAGGAGTCCTGGTGCTCCAGGGCTATTTTAGGAGACTGTGTGTTTTTAAACTTCTGAGCCATGTAAGTTCTCATTGATGGGCCCAGGAAATCCTTGCAGCTGGGACTGAGAGTCCTAAATTGGCTCCATAAACAATCCAGAAAGCATTGCAGTTTTTCTTCTATGAGACTTCACATGAAGATGAAAGGGAGGAGAAAAGTAAAGCTCTTCTGTACTTTATCTGGGTGATTTTACTATTTTCACACTATACACATTTGTATTTAACTGTGACTCTGCTTCAGTGATGAGTATGTGGGATGGAGAGTCACGGAGACCAGTTTACAGCCAATAGTAGCTGTTCTCAAAGCCTGATAGGCAGTTGGTTAGGCCTCATGACCCTCTGCCATCTCTTACTCAACCCTGCCAGTCAGCAGCTCTCTGGTCCGGAACGGAAGCACTCCAGACCTCTTTGAGGCTAAACAGTTGTCACAAAGTCCACAGAATCACTCTTAGAACCTCCTCTGAAGCCTGTTTGTTCTTAATGTTGGGGCACGCGTGCATTATGAATTCATACATTCTCGCTGCTGATGAGAAGCAGCAAATAGGAGAAAGGTTGCCACACAGGCAGCCAAGTGTCAAGTTGAATTCGTGAAAGCCAGTGGGGAAGGCCAGAAGGTTAGGAGACCGTAATGTGACCGAAAGCTTGGCAGTCAGGCTAAGTTAGCTCAAGGCAGAGCCTCGTGTGTGCTGCAGGGTCCAAGGGCATCATTTCAAACAACGCCCTCTGTGTGGTAACTTTCTGGGAGTTTTATTTAGGGGGATGAGCTAGATACCCTGAGCTGGGCACCCTGGGAAAGAGTGGGTTTGGGCATGGGGAGAATGGGGCATTTAGACTCAGCATTGCCTTTGGGATGTTCATTTTTGCAGAGCATTCTTAAGCAAGTTGAATGCTTCTTCTCTAACAATGTACTTGTCGCTTGACCAGGAGTATACTTAGTTCAGTGCCATTCCTGCACACAGACATTCCACATGTCTATGATGATAAGCTTCCTAAAGATTTCAGAAGGTTCTTGGATTTATGTTCGAGTGTATGACTCATGCAGTTTTTAATTCTATTTATGGATAAATTCTTTATTTCAGACTTATAAACCACCTGCAGAACACAACAGTAGAATGTTGGTTTCTGGAATGAGGATCTGTTTTGTTGTTGTTGTTGCTGGTTTTGAGAGAAAGAGAGAATCTTAAGCAGGCTCCACGCTTAGTGCAGAGCCTGACGCGGGACTGGATTCCACAACCCTGGGATCATGAGCTGAGCTGAAATCAAGAGTCAGACACTCAACTGACTAAACCACCCAGGTCCCCCTGATCTGTCTCTTTATAAAAGATATGGCCCAGAAGGTTGACTAAAATTACATTGCCACCATTGCAAGACTAACAGAGATGAATTTTGGGGAACCATTTTTCCTTAGGTTCCTTAAAGATCAAATTTAGATATTTAATAAGAGGGATGATTTTTAAATAATCACATTCCCAAAATACAGGCTTTGGTTTTGATACATAAAAGAATAATTTTATAGGGAAAACATTATAAATTTTGAGAAGAAATTGAAACTTGTACATTTAATCTCAATTTCATGGAATGTTTTTTCTTTTAAGAAATTAGAGTTTGCATATCTTAAGGAGAAGACAGCCTCATTACATCCAGAAGAGACTTGGATTGCTTTTCATTGGTCTCTTATAACCCACAGTGCAATGAATAAAAAAGCATTTATTTCTACATTATATTGAACTGAAAATACCCTCTTCCCATAATGGGTCACTTGAGGTTTTATGTATGGCTTTTATAAACATGGCTGTTTCCCAGTATCCCTTGTTGCTTGAGAAGTATCAGGTGAGGTATTTCAAAGCAGGCAGCCCTCACTTACAAGCAGGTACCCATGCTTTAAAGTTGGTTGGAGAGCTAACTGTGCAGGAAATGCTTCCTGAATTCCATAGGAACAACGTAAAGAGGTCAGTTGACTCCAGAACAATTTTTTCTTCTTGAACTTTTATTTACTAACTTTTTTTTAATAAAAAATGTCAAGTATACAACAGAAGTAGAGAGAATAGTGTAATGAAACCCCATGTACCCAACACCCAGCCCTCAGCTTCAACAATTATCAACATTTTGCCAATTTCCCACCAAACTCATTAGCTTACAACATGGCTAAACAATAATTCTGGTTCACTTCTATATAACTTAAGTTTGTAGCATCACTTCCTTGAGAAAACATATCCTGAGTTCTGGTTATGTATTCCAGAACAGTCCTTTTTGGTTTTGTTCCAAGTTTCATCTATGGGGTGAGGAGACAGGCTGTGAGCATTGTGGGTCTCAATCATGCTTTTTGGAAGAGTAAGGTATTAACCATGAAAAAAAATCAATGCTAAATATCTTTTCACCTCTAAAATTTATTTTAATGTAGAAAGTACTAAGTTCATCGAAGATTGTTCTTATTATACAGTAGTTAGCCTTTAAGAAGAGGTCTGCTGTACCCCCAAAGGAGGTTGCCAACAAGATGGCATCAGAGCATGAACATGTTGGTGTGATGGTACCCAAGGCCGCTGTTGTGAACTCTGTTTCATTCTTTTCCTTCTTTTCAGTGGTCTCCGGGATGGGTTGCTATAGACTATCCAAGAAGAAAGTACTAGTTTCTACTTATATGTATTTTTACTCTTTCTATCTAAAAGTCTATAGGCCTTGCTAATATTTAACATGCAGATGACCATATATCAACCTTTGTCAGAATCCTTGGAAATTATCAACACGACTATTTGAAATATGGATTTACATCCATTATCATTAATGATGAACCTCACGCTAAGTATATATATTGTGCCTGGAGGTGTCAGCTAAAGATAAAGTTCAAAGCTGTCAGAAAGGAAGAAGGCTCGAAAACTTTCCAAAAGGCTAATTACGTCATCTTTTTCTCTTAAGTCCTATATTTCACTTTTTATAAAAGCTGTAATATATTAAAACATGAGTAATACACAAATGGGCATATTGTGTGTATATACTCAAAATTTTTTAGCTGCTAGGATGTGTGATCTAAAAAGTTTGTAGGCTACTAATTTATTGGCTTGCTAATCTATTATCTTATAATTTCAAAACTTGTTAATATGATATAATGTTTATTATGTGTTACCATAAACCAGACCTTGATTATTTCAGTGGTTCACCTAAGATCATGTTATTTTTTGGTCAAATGTGAATGTTTTCTCTTACTTTTCCTGCTCTTTGCCAGTGTGTTCTAAAAAGTGTTCTATGGTCATCTGAATTGGGGAGATGCTGCCCTGAATAGGAAAAGCTGAGATAAAGGCCATTTTGCCAGTTAGAGTCTGTGGCTTTGGTTCTGACTCCATAGCTTCTAGTGACATGGCTGTGAAGGTGACCTTGAAACAGGCAGTGGGAGAATGTGGATGATATTGATGCTGAGATTTCCCTCCCCTCGTGGACTTTTTTCTTCTCCTTCTTGATGGTATCTTTGAGCAGCACTTATGTTGAATGTTGACCATTTACTTGAGGCTGTCATTCATAGTATGAAGTCTAAATGTCTGTTGGTCTGTTGGTCTTTTATGGATAAGATCAAATTTATATCTAAAGTTCTGTACATTTAAGTAGACTGTAGACTATTCCTGCCGTATTCTCTAAGTCCATAATCTGTGATATCATGTTTTAACTGATGACTCCAGTTCTAAACCATTATTAATACATCAGAAAGGGTCAAGGGGCGCCTGGGTGGCTCAGTTGTTTACAACTTCAGCTTAGGCCATGTCTCACAGTTCATGAGTTTGAGCCCCATTTTGGGCTCTGTGCTGACGGCTCAGAGCCTGGAGCCTGATTCAGATTCTGTGTCTTCCTCTCTCTCTGCCCCTTCCTGTTCACTCTCTGTCTTTCTCTCTCAAAACTGAAAAACATTTTAAAAAATTGTTTAAACAGGGTTAAAACCTGCGAAAAGAAAACCTTTTATATGTTTTAGTTTTGGAGACAGAAGAAAAATAATCACCTGTTCATCTGCCTTCAGGGCCTCAGCCCTGGCTCTGTCCTGTTTAGGATTTGCTCCTTCCCTGATAGGCTAGATGAAGGAATGATGCAGGGGACCTGAGTGACAGGCAGCCTCAAATGCTAGCACAGCCACATGACAGCAGATGTCAGCCAATGCAACACTGAAAAGAGAGAGAGAAAGCCCCATCGCTTCCTCAGGCCAGAGGGCTGATGCTTTACTCCAGTTAGCAGAGCATCAAGCAGACCAAGAGAGCATCGGTCTTGACCTCCTGGTTGGCACTATAACTGAAAGTGAACACAATAGTAGTCTTTCCAGACTTTATTATTTTGCAAAAGGTTAATTGCAGCTTTTAATCTTTCCAAGGATGAAATGAGTCCCTTTATAGATTGTGGTTTGTACTTTCAGCCAGATGCAGCTTCTAAACCCAGTAGAGAATTGAATAGAAACCCCTGACTTTTACAGACGTGATCACAGGACCAGTCTGTGGGCCAGACAGCTGCAGCTCAGTTGACTGTGGTCATTGTCCCCCAGAGTATGCACTGTCTCCTTTTTAACAGTTCCAGCCTCAGAAAGAAACAAGGCTTGTCTGAGCTGCTTTCGTGTAGGTTGAGAACATCTCTGAGTTTTTTTAGTTGAGCTGTTGAAATGGAATGAGTTGTATATCTCTTTATACCCACTTCCATGTCCCATAACAAAATAAAATTGGAGAAATATCTTATTTGGTAAGAAATTCAGGGTTGAGGGGCGCCTGGGTGGCTTAGTCGGTTAAGCATCTGACTTTGGTTCAGGTCATGATCTCATCGTCCATGAGTTCGAGCCCCACGTCAGGTTTTGTGCTGACAGCTCGGAGCTTAGAGCCTGCTTTGGATTCTGTCTCCCTCTCTCTCTTGCCTCGTCCCCGCTGATGCTCTGTCTCTCTCTCAAAAAAATGAATAAACGTTAAAAAAATTAAAAAAAGAAATTCAGGGTTGAGAATGTCAGAAGAGCTGAGCAGTAGACAACTGGACACTATTTGAGGAAAAGGGTGAAGGCCTTGAAGTTGCCGCGCTGCTCTCAAATTTGATATTTGACTTAGATCTGGAAATTCTATTTGCAGCTTAACCCAGGGAGTTGGTCAAGCTGTGGGGAAAAAACAGGCCCATTGATGGTATCAAAGGCAATTGGGTATGTATTGGGAGATCACTTTTCTCAGGGACAGCCTGCCTGGTTTGGGGTCAGTAGGGTGCATTAAGGGACAGAAGCAGAAGCATCATGCCTGGCCACCTCTTGGTCTAGGCCTCCCAATAGCCAGTCAGCATCCTGACTGATGTGGGTGAAGAAGTAGTCTCTTTGAGTCTGTCAAGGTTTCCTTTCGTAGGTTGTAATGTTCTGGAAAGAGTCCTGAATGAGAGTCAGGAAACCTTGGCATCAGTCACAGCACCGACCTTTGTCTGCTGTAGGGAAATGGCTGATTCAGTTTCTGTCCTGAAAAGGTTTTGTGGTCTTTAACTCCTTTTTACTCTTTAATCTTAACTCTTAAGATTCTTCCCAAGGTTACTTATTCTCTCTCTTTTTTAAAGTTTATTTATTTATTTTGAGAGAGAGAGACAGGGAGAGAGAATCCCAAGTAGGCTCCGATGTGTCAGTGCAGATTCCAATGTAGGGCTTGAACTCACCAATTGTGAGATTATGACCGGAGCCAAAACCAAAGTCTCAACCAAGTGAGCCACCCAGGCGTGTGTTTTGACCAGCAGTCTGTCATGTAATTGAGATCGACTTATTCTCTCATTCTGTGCTATTTTGTGCAATTATAACTTGGCTTTCTCCTTGGGACCAGTGGCCAAGCCTTCTACTTCAAAGTCACCTCCGCCACTCTCTGCACTTGGTAGGATCTCAGCTCCTTCCTTCGTTTCTCTCCACTGATGCAGCTAGAACAGTACTTAACAGGCGTGTGAAGGGCACACCAGCCTGTCCTATTCACACTTGTGCTTTACATACAGGTTTCATTTAATCCTCTTGGGCACCCTCTGAATTAGGCTACGCTCACGTATTCAGTCAACAAACTCTCGTTACAACTCTCACTGTCTTGCCGTGTTTGTACTCAAGTAGACTAGGCAGTTAACAGATACAGTGATAGGAGGGAGGTAGTAGAGAACTGAGCCTAGGTGATCATAGAGACTCCCTAACAGAAGTGTCACCTTNTGGCGGGGGGGGGGGCAGGTGACCAGCCAGAAAGAAGGTGGGCCATGCCATGGAGGGGAGGTAGGAGCCTGGGCCTCACAGTCAGGTAGACTTGGCTTAAGTTCTGGATTTGCCACTCTCTGGACCACTTGTTTTGTTTTGTTTTTTTTAAACCACTCTTTAGGCAAATCACGTAACCTCTCTCATCATTTTCCTCACTTGTTTTTTTTTTAATGTTTTTATTTATTTCTGAGAGAGAGACAGAGAGAGACAGCATTAGCAGGGGAGGGTCAGAGAGAGAGAGGGGGAGACATAGAATCTGAAACAAGCTCCAGGCTCTGAGCTGGCTGTCAGCACAGAGCCCGATATGGGGCTCAAACCCACGAACCATGAGATCATGACCTGAGCCAAAGTCAGACGCTTAACCAACTGAGCCACCCGGGTGCCCCCATTTTCCTCACTTGTAAAGCCTTAGGTAATCAGCAGGTAGATAATGTAGCTGAAGTGCCTGGATCATAATATGAGCTCAAATATCAGCTCCTATTACAAATATTAATATTAATATCTTAAATCTTGTGTGTAAGATTTGTTCTTTTAACTTATATATGTAATTTGTACTTCAATAAAGTGCTGTTAGCATGGAGAAGTTACTACAGCTGGAGCAGAGGGTGAGGCGGAGACGGGGGAGGCATGAAGCTGGGAAATAAGCCATGTTAGACGCTCTTGCTGGTGAGAAAACAGAGGGTAAGCATCATCCAGCTTGGCAGTTAGCAAGTGGTGAGGAAGGACTGGAACCCAGGTGTGTCAGACTCCTCAATTCTGCTCGTGTTTGTGGGCGGGTTTCAGGGCATGTGTTTTGGCCAGCAGTCTGTCCTGTAATCAAGTACGATCAAGGGTCGGACCTCACTTTAGCCAACTATGGTCTACCACAGCCCATCAAATTCAAATCATGCAGTTGAAATCCTGATTCGTGGGTTGTATTTGTTTGTTGGCAGCCATCGGCTTTAGCCTCTTGTAGCCCTATAACACAAAGAGAAGAAAATGGCAGTGCAGGAAGAAGGCAATGTGAAGTTAAAAGGCAAGGAGGAGCCATGAGAGCCTTTGTGTTTGGAGCACAGCCACTTGTGGTTTTGAAAGGAGCAGGTAGGGAGAAGGAGGGTCAAGCCAGCCCTGAGCCAGGGGAAGGGAGCTCAGAGCCCCCTGGACCTTCCCCAAGGAAAGGCGTCTCCTAGATTCTCTTCCCAGGCCTCCCCCTGCCTCTCAATGCTGTCTCCTCCAGTGGGACAGGTATACGGTTTTGGGTTTTTTTGTACTGTGTACGACTTGAAACTCTCTTTTTTTCCTCCACGTGCCTTTAAATCAAGGTGTTCTAGTATTTCTGCAGTTTGGCAAGTGGTGGAGGGTGGCCTGTTATCTGTCAGAGCAGTCAGCAAAGGACAACCACATGTCATCTCGGAACTACAGCCATGTTGGGGGGATGCAGGCTGCCCCCTGTGGGAACTCCGGAGGGCTGGCCCTCTGGCTTGGGTAGGAGCTCAGGCTGCTGGGTTGAGAGCATGGCTTAGTGGCTAAAAACCAATTCCTGAAGCACTGTGGAAATGATTGCTCTTGTTAACCAGATACAAATACCCACAGAGGGTATCACACATGCTGTGTATCCTCAAGTAGCCTCTCTTCTAGGTAGATGTACACTCAGAATGAAATAATTAAAAAAAAGCAGTCCCTGTTGGGGACCATATGGCTAAATGGCTCATAAAGACATTGATAGCAAGCAGCTCTTTTAATCTCATTCCCTTACCCTAAGAAAGTCTTCAGCACCCACCCTTCCATCCCCCCTCCATGGATTCTTCTTGGCTTTAGTAGCCCTGCAAGTAAATACAACCTGGCCTTTCAGCATGGCTCTGAAGTAGCCCAGAAAAATAGGCTCCTCTTCAAGCTCTTTATTAATCTCTTGCCTATAGAACTTTAGGCCTAGTAAGCCTACTTATATAAGAAAGTATTTTCTGCAACCAAACTGAATAAAAAGAAAATGGTGGATTGTATGCAGGAGATTTTTAGTGAAAATGTTTGAAACCTTTTAGATAAACATTGTTTAGAAAGACAAATATATTTATAGAAAATGCCTATTTTTTATAGTGTACATGAACATTCACCAGATAGACCATATTCTGGGTCATAAAATTTTAACAAACTTAGGAATGTCTAGGTGGCTCAGTCAAGTGGGCGTCTGACTCTTGATTTCAGCTCAGGTCATAGTCTGTGGGTTTGAGCCCCACATCGGGGCTGGATTTGGAGCCTGCTTGGGATTCTCTCCCTCTCTCTCTGCCCCTCCCCCATTTGTGCTCAATCTCTCTCAAAATAAATTAATTAACATAAAAAAACCTAACAAATTTAAAAGAACTGAAATTATACAAAGCATGTTCTCTGACCATCATGGAATTAAACTAAAAACCAGTAATGGAAAGAAACCTGGAAAATTTCCAGGTATTTGGAAATTAAACAGCATACTTCTAATTAGCCTGTTGGTCCAAAGATAGTCATAAGGGAAAATAAAAAATATTTTAATCAAATGAAATTGAAAATACCTATCAAAAATTGTAGCTGGCACAGTGCTTAGAGGGAAATTAATAGTATTAAGTGCTTATTTTTAGAAGTACAAATTACCAATATTAGGACAGAAAGAGAGGATATCACTAGACTCTACAGACTTAAAAGCATAATAGAGAAATATTACAAACATCATACCCAGAAGTTGGACAATTTCTATGAAATTCCTTATAACACACAAACTATCAAACTACCAAAGCTCACTCAAGAAGAAATAGCCTGAATAGTCCAGTAGCAATTCAAGAAATTGAATTCATAGTTTAAAACCTTTCTATGAAGAAAACTTCAGGTTCAGATGGCTTCCTTGGCAAATTGACTAAACCTTTAAGGAAGAAATATTTTACACAAACCCTTCCAGAAAATAGGAGAAGGAACATTTCCCAGTTCCTTTTATGAAGCTAGCTAGTATTGAAAGATATTGCAAGAAAACAATAGACCAATTTCCCTTATGAACTTAGAGGGACAACTGAACAAAATAATAGCAAGCCAAATTCTGCAGTGTATAAAAAGAATAATAATACTGCTCTGCTGGTAAACTGGCTCTCTTTGTACTGCTCACTGATTTCCATGGTGTAAAAACTCCCACATGGCTAATTGTAAGCTAACAGTGTGAGGTCACTGACCATGGGAGTGAGGAAGAGATGTGTAGAATTAGCTTTTGTGAGCTGGTGTGATCCAGCGTCAGCACCATGACCAATATGCAGTTTTCCCAAGATTGCAGGACTGGTTCAACATTCAGAAATCAATGAACATACTTCACCATAATAACAAACTAAGGAAAAAGACCAAAAAACAAAACAAAACAAAACAAAACAAAAACTATAAACCAAAAAAAATGTACTTAGGTTCTGTACATAGCAAAATAAAACTACCCAAACTGATAACGCTTAACAGTACAGTCTGCTTCAGGCCCCACTGTGCTCTATGTCGCCTGTCCCCTTTTTCATTTCATTGCTCTGATCATTGCAACACCTAGATTACACCCTCTTCCTGTGGCCACTGCTTGCTTATTCAACATTTTTAGTAGATGCAGTGGCACGTTAGGAGGAGGAAGAGGTATTCCTAATGCATGCATGCACGCAAAAAAAAAAAAATACACCCTACTGAGATCTATAAAACCATATAATTGACTCATAAATTTTGCACATACACCCCATGACGAAGTATGTTTGTCTGTCTGTTTTTAACTTACATTCAGGGTACTCTTTGTGACAACCTTTTTATGGTTACCCTAGCAGGGTGATAACATGGTGAAATGAAGACCTGATTCTCTTCTGAGTCAGAAATCCTGTCCCTTTTAAAGTCTTTGTATCAGCTCCTGACAAATTACTTGGCACAGAAAGAGAGACTCAGTGCATGTTTTGATGAATGGATAAATGAATAACAGAATTCTGAGGATTCCTCATTTGCAGAGGCTCTCTCAGGTCAAGACTTCAGTGTGAGACTCAAGTACTCACCGTGGAAATGGCCATTCTTTGAAAAGACTGACAATCCCAATTGCAGTGTGATATTCAGTACCTCTCTGAATTTATAAAACATTTATAAAATGAGGGGAATGGAAGATAATCAATTAAAATACCCTAGAGAACTTCTTTTTTTTTTTTTAATGTTTATTTTTGAGAGGCAGGGGGAGAGAGAGATACAGAGCATGAGCAGTGGAGGGGCAGAGAGAGAGAGGGAGACAGAATCTGAAGCAGGCTTCAGGCTTTGAGCTGTCAGCAGAGTCCAATGCAGGGCTCGAACTCTTGGACTAGGAAATCATGACCTGAGCTGAAGTTGGGCTCTTAACCGACTGAGCAACCCGGGTGCCCCCAAGAACTTCTTTTAAGAAGATCTGGGCCATTGTATCATCTGATAAAGTACTGTGGGGCAGGTAGAGTATTAGATGATGAATATTGATCACAGCTATGAGGAGGAGCTTTAGCATAATTTTATGGTGTGTTAGGCTTTTGTGTGTTGTCCATACACTTTAATGTGTGTACTCTTTTTGAAGATCAGTGTGTAAGTACATTTATGTTGATTGAGGGGGGACCTGGGGCACTGTTTTACTCATTGAAGTTACTATATATCTTTGGATTTTGACATACTGTTGATCGTGTCTATAATATTAAATGCCTAATTCCTGATCATCTGCCTTACTGTGTGATTTCAGCGAGCCTGAAATGGAGTGGTAGGTGTTCTCTCAGTCCTGGAATAGTAGCATGGGTTAATATGATCTGTGACATTCCCAAGATGGTTTACAGGTGAGCTGAGAAGAGAATGAGCTTGGCTAATTTAAGAAGGCCAGACTGGGTGGGATTATTCACCCCCAGAGGAGGTCAGGCTGAGAGACTTGCTCTACTTACGTGAATAACACTTTTGAGTTTCCTGATTTGCTTGTTAGCTTTAAAAAAGAAAGGAAGAAAGAAAAGAACCTTCTTTGTAGAGAAATGGATATTATCATTCTTCCCGAAATCCAGATTTTTAGTTATCAGAAACATACTAAACTTTGCCTCCACCCTAATTATCCTTCAAGCTGAGCACTTGTCTTAGCAACCTCTGGTCACCAATGAATTGACACTGGCATCATAGTTAGGTTTGGTTTCAGTGTCCCGAATCCCTCAATGGTCTTCATTATCATAGCCAATCGGATTTGTACTTTAATTTTACTAATGGAAGTTTTTCTCCATCAGGGATGGATGAATGAGATTCACAACTATGATCCAGAAACTTACCATGCGACTTTGACCCATTCAGTCTTTGTTCGACTTGAGGGTGAGACCTTAAGACTTTCAAAGCCCAATAAAAATATATCCAGGAGGGCAAGCTACAATGAAACAAAGCCAGAGGTTACCTACATCAGCCAGAAAATCTATGACCTTTCAGACAGCAAGGTGAGTGAGCCCAGCTAACTTGGGAAACGTTAATGAAAGAAAAGCGTTTGGAATCTTGGTTGCTTAACTGCATTTTTCCCCCTCAAAACGTTGTGCGTGCGTGTGTGTGTGTGCGCGCGCGCGCGTGTGTGTTTAAAGTATTAGTATAAATTAGGGTAGTACTTTTCATGCAGATCAGCCAAGCATCTTTTTAAATGCAGGTTCTACTTCAGTAGCTCTGAATGGGGGTCCTGAGAGTCTGCATTTGTGTGAGCTCCAAGTTGATACTCTTGCTTCTGGTCTGTGGGCCACATTTTGAGGAATGAAGCATAACACACTCATCTGTTTTGAGAGTTATTTTTTTCTGTTAAACAAAAAGCTATGTGTAGTGGCGTAGGGTAATAACTAATGTAAATGTGAAATTTATGGGTATGTAAAATAACTACATTTTGATAAGTGTTATATACTTCTGTTTTTGAGAAACATAAATCATTTGTTATTCCAAAAAGCTATAGGTTCTCTGTTGTTATAACTCATGTATGAGATCTTTAAGTTTACCCCAAATGCAGAAATATTTAAAATAGTTTTTGTATAAATTCACACGAGGCTAATAAACTTGAGGTTCCCATCCAGATCTAGTTTGATAAATTCATTTTTTTTTTGAGGTTGGCCCAAGGTTATTAAACTCAGTTGATAGTCAAACTTAGTTGATGATAATACTGAATACGTTTTGTGCCACTGTTACCTAAAAATTATAGATATCTGTAATTCTCCCAGAATTCTTTTTTTTTTTAATTTTTTAATGTTTTATTTATTTTTGAGAGAGGGAGACACACACAGCGTGAGCAGGGGAGGGTCAGAGAGAGAGGGAGATACAGACTCTGAAACAGGCTTCAGGCTCTGAGCTGTCAGCACAGAGCCCGACGCAGGGCTTGAACCCACTAACCGTGAGATCATGACCTGAGCCGAAGTCGGACATTTAACCAACTGAGCCACCCGGGTGCCCCCCAGAATTCTTAACTCCTACTTCTGAATGAGTTTGAAGAACAGCACGTCACTTCTAAACATTTATCCCAGTTTTTCTTTTTAAAGATTTTATTTTTAAGCAGTCCCTACACCCAACATGGGGCTTGAACCTACAACCCCTAGATCAAGGGTCACACACTCCCAACAAGTGAGCCAGCCAAGCGCCCCAAAATCTATCCCAGTTTTTATAGTCATGTTGTAGACAGACGTGTAATTTATTTCACATTCATTTTAGTCCAAAGGGCTATAAAGTTTGCATTTGTGTTCTGCGTGCACGGTGTGGCCAATTCTTAATTTTGCGTGTAAATCATCATTTCCCTTTCACTCTAGATTTATCTTGTACCTAAAAGTTTGGCTCGAAAACGAATTTGGAATAAAAAGTACCCCATTTGTATCGAGCTTGGTCGACAAGATGACTTTATGTCTAAGGCCCAGACTGATAAAGAGACTTCTGAAGAAAAACCACCAGCCGAGAGAGAGCTGGGAGGCGAGGACCCTAAGAAGCCACCCCATTCTCAGGAGGGAACAAGATCTGGCCAGCGAGATCAGATACTGTATCTCTTTGGGAGAACTGGCCGAGAGAAAGAGGAGTGGTTTAGGCGATTTATTCTGGCATCTAAATTGAAGTCGGAAATCAAGAAGCCGCCTGGAGTCTCTGGAAGTAAACCAGGTAATGACGTGTGCTAAATGCTTACGTATGTTTAAAGAGCCTGAAGGAGAACGGAGAGAGATTCCCAGGTAGAAAGGAAGAAGCCCACCCTGAACTGATGATTGTCTAAGGAGTATTCTCACGAATCATTTACCTTTTAGGCTGATCACTACAACCCTTTGCACTGAATCATTTAATCAACCAGGGACGGACCAACTTGCAGATATATGGGTTTTTGCCTTTCCTAGTTGCTTAGGATTGTATTTATTTTTACATACTGTGACTCCTCTGGGAGAAGAAACATCAGGAGAACCCTAGTTGTGACAAGGAGGTGGGTAAGTCAGGGCACTATTGCAGGCTAGTGCTCTTAGGCTCCTGACCCTAAACATGGCGTGCCAGGCCTAAGATCACCATAGAAACGCAGAGTCCTCTGGCTTCCTGACTCACATTGGTACTGACGACCCGTCCCTCTGTCCCAGTGGACCCCACCTGGACCTTTGCTGAACCTCTCGGTGTTCTTTAGACCTCTGGGGCCCTGTCCTTGCTTTTTGCATATGCTGTTCCCTCTAACTGGAATGCCCTTCCCCCACCTGCACCAGGAAAATGCCAACTACTTCCTCAAGAGGTAACCTGGAGGAAACTACCGGTGAAAGTCAGGCCTGAGGCTTTCTTGGGCAGAGGTAGTCACCCCCCTCTTTCTGCCCTGAAAATCCTTCAGTCGGGCTTCAGTTACGATGATTATTATAGAGAGCTGTGATTTATTTGCTTAGGTGCCCAAATTCAAGGGCAGGGATTATGTCTCATTTTTTCATTTAATGTGAAATTGGCCCTGGAAACCAGCTTGACAAACTGTGGAAGGGAAAAAAATGTGGAATTGGCCCAGAGAAAGTACTTGATGAAAACCTTAGTTGAATGAAAGATGGCAGGTCTGGAATTGCCCTGAGCCATGGGTGAGTGCTTAGCTTTCTGCCCACTTTCCATTTGTCCCTGGGGGTATATTGGTTCTGTATTTGACCCTAAGTGACTATGAGGGGGTAAAAAAATGAGAAAGGTACTTACCAGTTGGACTTCCTGGCCATCAGTTCCTCCGAATTATCTTGGAGAAGAATAAAAACTATTCTAAAACATTTTTATTAGAAGGTATTTTTCAGGGTAGGAAATAGCCTTATAAATATTTTTTTTAAACAATCATTCGTTAGCATTTTGGTTGGTTTTCAGCTTAACCCAGTGAAATTTGTCCGATGTTCCGTTTACTCTAATCACTTTCTTCGTGTGTATTAACAGCTGTCACTTCTTTGCTGCAGGGGTTTTGCCCTCATACAGCAGACACAGCAGCCCCTCGGGGCACCTGAGCCATAGCCGCAGCAGCAGCAAGGGCAGCGCCGAAGAGCTTATATCCCAGCCGAAGCAGAAGGAGCTGGTGGGCAGTGTGCGGCAGAAGATGCTTCTAGACTACAGCGTGTACATGGCCAGGTGTGTCCCCCAGGAAAACCGAAGCCCCCAAAGGAGCCCCGTGCAGAGTGCGGAGAGCAGCCCCACAGCTGGGAAGAAGGTAAAGCTGGCTGCCTGGGCCATGGCTTTTCTGCTTTTCTACTCAAACTCACTTGTACCTGCGTAAGCACTCTGAGCGCCTTGTGTGTACCAGGCCCAGCTCTAGGCACTGGGGACGTGGGAGCGAACAAGACAGTTAAGAGCCTTGCCCTCCGGTTGCTGGCACTTTAGCTAGTCGGGAAGATGGCAAGCAACAAACATCTGGTGGTGGCAAGAATGAGAGTAAAGCCAAGTGTAGGAAGATGGAAAATGGCCAGATTGCTTTCTTAGAGTGGTGGTCAAGGAGGGCCTCCTTGAGGGGCACCTGGGTGGCTTAGTCGGTTAAGCATCCGACTTTCGCTTAGGTCATGATCTCGCGGTTCGTGGGTTCGAGCCCCACTTCGGGCTCTGTGCTGACTGCCAGCTGGGCGCCTGGAGCCTGTTTCAGTCTGTGACTCCCTCTCTCTGACCCCCCTGCTCACGCTGTCTCTCTTTCTCCTAGAAATAAAAAAAAAAAACAAAAAAAAAAAAACCCACATAAAAAAAAAGGAGGGCCTCCTTGAGGAGGTGACATTTGGGCAGAGATCTGACCAAAGTGAGGAAGTGAATCATGGGATCTGTGTGGGAGTGGCATTCCAGGGGAGAGGCCAGAGAGTGCCGAGGCCGAGGCCAGGGGGAAGCATGTGGTTGGCGTATTCACGGAACTGCGACAAGGCCAGTGTGGTGATGGAGAGGCAGGGCCTCGTGGGGTCAGTTCTAAGAAGGGCAGGACGCACTGGGAGGGTTTTGAGCAGGGCATAATGTTGATCTATTTAAGGTTAGAAGCAGCTTTTTGTGGAGAGTGGGTAGTAGGAGGAAGAGAGCAGGTGAGGGGCAGCTCCGGCTGCGGAGGGGAAAACCGCTGGAGTTGGGAGACGTGATGGAGGGCAGCTGGCTGGATGTGCTGGTGACTTAGGGGTGGGGCGTGAGGGAACCGGACGGGCCAAAGATCACTCCTAACCTCTGACCCTAGCAACTGGGCAGTCAGCGGGGATGCCCTCAGAGTCGTGAGCGATAGAGGTCTAATTCCTCAGTTACCTTTGTATTCTCAAATTCTCAGATGCGCTGGCTACGTCCAGTGCTTTTGAAGATTCACCACGAGCATTATTCCCACAGTGTAACAAGCTGGACATTGACTAAAGGCATCTGCAATAAGATAAAGACTATAAGCTGCCATACGCCTGGTGTTTAAGGCACTTCCATAGAATGACCCTGATCCCTTAAACAGTCTTGCAGATTAAATGGTGTTCTCTGCATTTTGCAGATGGAGAAACAGGTTCACCCGAGTTAAGTAGCTTAATTTCACAGTTGCTAAGTGACGGCATGTACAGAGCCTGGCCTGAGGCCCCCAGGCCCTCAGCTGCCACGACTGCCATTTTGCTGGCCATTTTGAAACTGCGCTGGACCTGGGGCCTCCTCCGCTTGGGCCCAAAGCACCGCCTCCTGCCTGTGCCGCCCAAAACCTATTTTTCTCATGTTCAGTAACTTGCTAAAGTGTTTGACCTCTTGCAGTGACTATATTTCTGTTCTTAACGGGAAGCACTCGGTGCCGCCTTCTTTGCTCTGTTAGCCAGTCATGGGTTTTCATTCATCTCGTGGATCCTCTTCCATGTGGAAGAGGCCTCTGAACCCACACTCAGCTGGCTGTCAGCCAAAAACAGACCAGATGCCCCTGCTGGCCTCTCACCCACCGCCTCTGCCCTCTGCCCTAAGCTACCAGCTAGTGTGGGAAGTTGACATTCCTCTAGGCCAGAGTTGGGTAATATAAAATGATTCTAGGAATGTCCTGTTTACCACCAGTGAATCCCCCATCCCCAAATCCCTTTTCTCCCTGCATTATCAGCTGTCTACACTCTCATCGGACTCAGGGAAATCAGAAATCAAGAAGATAATTGTATACTAATGTAAGAAAATTATGTAATAAAAGTCTTGCTTTTTAAAAGAGTTCCTTAAATTTCAAACAAAAACAAAAACAGGCACCTGGGTGGCTCAGTCAGTTAAGCATCTGACTCTCATGGTCGCTAAATCGAGCCCCACATCAGGCTCTACACTGACATGTGGAGCCTGCTTAGGATTCTCTCTCTCTGCCCTTTCCCCCCCCCCCCCCCCCCCTCCCTGTGAGCTCGCGCTCTCTCTCTCTCTCTCTCAAAAACAAAACAAAACAAGCATGTTTTAGAACATTGTTTCCTCAGTGTGTGGTACATGTGTTTGTTGTATTATGTCCCCATTGGGGACTGTGGAAGCCCCAGGAGGGGCTGGGCAGCCCTGATGGCCCATAGCCCAGCCCCTGCAGCCAGCATCTCTGTCACTGGGGGGATTCTGTAGTGCAAACCTCCTTTCTGAGTATTTGGCGTTTACCTCTTTGAGCATCAGAACATGTTTTTCCTCTTCTGAGTCTGATGAAAATCTTCAAAAACCACATTGCATTTCCTGGCCCCCTTAGGCAGAACAGGCAGGGATGATTTAATCTTGATAATTTAAGAACTTAACAACAAACAGAAATCCAAGCTTGTCGTCATCCAGGCCTGCTGAGGTCAGAGGTTTTTCACCCCCGTCGGAACCATCCCTGGCTGCAAATTCTGTGGCCCTTTATTGTCACTAGGCTACTGTTTGTACAGTCCTTCTAGTTGCTTTTCCTTGAGTGCTTATCCCCGTCTTCCACCCCCACCCTTAATGCAGTGACTCTAGTCTGCATGGGCTGGGACACCAGAGAGGCAGAATTGTGTGAACGGCATGGTTGTCCTTCTGAAGAAGGCATGTGAGGTCTGGTGCTGGGCTCCTGCATCCATTTAGCCTGCCTAAAGTGTGTGGCGGCCTGACAGTTATTCATTTTACTTACCGACTTGCACTTTGACTAGGCTTGTCACTGAAGGTTTCTCTCTGCTCCATACAGTGTCAGCTGAGGAGGCTGGACTGGGGGCCGGAGGAGCTGCCCCCAGGGTGCCTCACTCCCACAGCTGGCACACAGATGCCGGTAGCCGGCCGGGAGCTCACTTCTCCATGTGGCCTGGTGACTGGGTTCCGAGGACAAGTCTCCCTAGAGAAAGAGCCAGGCGGACACCATATCACCTTTTATGACCTGGTCTTGGAAATAAAATAACATCACTTCCATCATGTTCTCTTAGAGCAGTCAGCATACCTTCCCGGGTTCAAGCATGGAGGCTATAGATTTTGCTTCTTGCTGAAGAAGCAGCAAGTACTTGGAAGAGCATATAGGATGAGAAATATCATTGTGTCATTCTTGGCAAGGAAGATCTGCTATAACTTCCTAGTACTTTTATTACTTTTCACACTTTCCTTTAATTAACTCAGTGGAAATAGTTATTAACCAGTTTGATTTCTTATTAATTTTGCAGTTTGAGTAAATGAGGACCTTTTCCCCCCATTTTTAATTTGTGTGTGTGTGTGTGTGTGTGTGCGCGTGTGCACACACATGTGAAACATTAACAAGGCTCCAGAGATCAAAGCTGTGCAAAGACCTACTCAGAAAAGGGCCATCACCGCCACCCTGTTTCTTCCTTTCCTCCGTTCCCACTCATCCCCTGCCATAAGCCAGTCTCCTTAGTCTCTAGTTTATCCTTTCTGGTTTTATTGCCCCTTCTGTCTTAGTCAAATGGTAGCATATTATGGCTACTCTTTTATACCTTACTTTTTTCACTTACCAGTACATTCTGGACATCGCTCCACATCAGTTCATGGATGTCTCTCCCTCCTCTTGTTTTTGAACAGCTGCAAAGTACTTAATCCATTGTACAAATGTTTCAGAGTATATATACATTCTCTCTTCTATAGGGGCATATAGGTTGTTTCCAGTATTTTGCAATTACAAACAATATTGCAGTGAATAGTTTGTGTATTTTTGTATTGTTGGGAGTGTAAAATCTTAGAAGTGAGATTGCTAGATCAGAAGGTAAATGCACATGTACTGTCGTTAGGTATTACCCAACCCCTTCCATAAGCGTTGCACCATGTTCGTTCCCACCATTCATGACTGCCTTTTTCCCCACAGTCTCGCCAAATATGGACCCTTTGGTTGTGGTGATTAGTGTTCATTCTTCCTGCCACAGACTGGGCCAGGTTATTTCTTAGGGTCCACTGCCTCTGACATAATGAGTCCCAGAGAAACTCAAAGGGCTCAGAGACAAAAAGGAACCTTTGACATTTTTTCAAGTTACACTGTCACGTTGTCGGTGTCAGCCACCAGCCAGAGCTTACCCAGGGTAGCAGGTCCCCTCCTCTTTCATAGCGGGAGCCTGGAACGCAGCTCCAGCCTTTGCTTCAACCCCTCCTCTCCCCGCTGCCCCACTGCTGCCGCCCCTGTAGGCCGTGGTCAGAACATCTCTTACCCTGAGGGCTCCAAGTCTAATGGCAGCTTCCATCCACTGGGCCTCCTTTCTCACGTTCACCCAGTGCCAAACTAGGTCAGGAGGTGAATGAGGCCACTGGTGCTCGGGAGCCAAACTCATGTTACAAACACCCAGGATATGATTAGTAAACAAAGACTAGGTTTGTATTGAATGGTGCTAAAACAATACAGTAATGTTGTGATTATTCTTACAATAATTAAAAACATATTCAGGGGATTCTGCATTATATTCAAATTCTAAAATGTGAATTATAAAACCACTCTTATCAAGGAAGGGCCTGGTTCTCCACCTGGGTAGTGGTTAGTGACCAGTTACTGAGCCCTGACTGGCCCTCACGACTGCTTGGTGTCCCACAGCCACAGGCTGTGCAAGCCTCTGAAGTCTCCACACCCCTGTGGTACTGGCACCATTTTCTCACCACTCAGGCAGCTTAACCTCTCGAATAGTTGTGACGCCATGAGGCTGGCTGAGGAGACCAGAGCTTTCTTGTCTCATCAAGGTGGTGTGCTTGGTTTGAGGAGGAGATTTAAATAGTAATTAAGAAAACAAGAAAATAAGGAAACTCTCTTTTTAAAAATGTCTACAGGTGGCCTAGCATTACCCCTAGTGTGGTTACCTCAGGAAGGGAGACTACACAGGCTGCCTGCAGATTTGCCCAGGGAGGCTGCTAGTTCTCTGTGCCCCAGAGTGGCCTGCCTGGGAGGGAGGGCCATCGGTGTTGTGCCTGTCCTCCAGCAAGGCTCTGATACTCAATCGTGTCACGCCCACGCTCATTATCCAGGAAACATCATAAATGTTTAGGGATAATGTAGGCCTCTCACGTTTGGAGTGTCCTGTCTTCATTATTACCAGTTCTACTAATTATCTTGTTACCTATAAACTGGATCACAAGATATTACTCCTTGTTTCCTGTTGTCAGGAGATGAGAACCCTAAAAAGCAAATAGCAATCAAACAGAAACCAGGAAATCTTGATTGGCAGAGTGGTTTTCCAAAACTTCCCCTTTCTCTGCTCAAAGAGAGCTTTTCAAACATTTAAAAGTGGAATTGAAAAGTGCTCCTAATACAGTGAGTGAAAAAAAAAAACATGAATCCATATAGCTAATTTAAAAATAAATTTTAGGGGCGCCTGGGTGGCTTAGTCGGTTAAGCGTCCAACTTTCGCTTAGGTCATGATCTCGCGGTTCGTGGGTTCAGGCCCCGAGTCGGGCTGTTTCAGTGCTGGAACCTGTTTCAGTCTGTGACTCCCTCTCTCTCTGACCCTCCCCTGTTCACGCTGTCTCTCTCTCTCTCTCTCTCCTAGAAATAAATAAAACATTAAAAAATAAATAAATAAATAAATAAATTTTAGGGGCACCTGAGTGACTCAGTCGGTGAAGTGTCTGACTTTGGCTCAGGTCCTGGTCTCACAGTTGGTGGGTTCGAGCCCTGTGTCAGACTCTGTGCTGACAGCTAGCTCAGAGCCTGGGGCCTGCTTCAAATTCTGTGTCTCCCTCTCTCTCTGCCCCTCCCCCACTTATGCTCTCTCATCTCTCTCAAAAATAAGCATTAAAAAAACTTTTTAATAAAGAAATAAATTTTAGAAAGGATACAGAAAAGAATGCCAAGACAGTTCAGGGAGAGGGGAGAAGGAAAGACTAGTCTTTTCAACAAATGGTGCTGGAACAAGTGGTATCCATGTGGCAATATAATGAAGTTGGATCCCTACCTCACACCACACACACAAAAATCAACTCAGAAGGATCATACACCTCAGTGTAAGAGCTAAAACTATAAAGCTCTCAGAAGAAAACATAAGCATTAACCTCTGTGGCTTGGAGTCACATAAAGCTTTTTCTAGATAGGACACCAAAAGTACATGCAACCAAAAATGTAAATTTTACATTTACAAATGTAGAAAGATAAATTAGAGACGCCTGGGTGGCTCAGTCAGTTGAGCATCCAACTCTTGATTTTGGCTCAGGTCATAATCCCAGGGTCATGGGATTGAGCCCCATTGAGCTCTGAGTGTGGATTCTTCTTAAGAGTCTTTCTCCTTCTGCCCATCTGCCAAGTTTATACACTCTCTCTCTCTCTCTCTCAAAAAAAAAAAAGAGATAAATTAGATTTCATCAAAATTAAAAGCTTATACTGCAAGCAGTACCATCAAGAAAGTGAAAAGACAATCCGCAGAATGAGAGAAAGTGTCTGCAAATCATATATCTGATATTCTAGTACCTAGAATAAAGGACTCTTACCACTGAATAATAAAAAAGCGAATGAACCCATGGGGCACCGAGATGGCTCAGTTGGTCTGACTTTGGCTCATGATCTTGTGGTTTGTGAGTTCAGGCCCCACACCAGGCTCTGTGCTGACAGTTAGCTCAGAGCCTGGAACCTGTTTCAGTTTCCGTGCCTCCCTCTCTCTCTGCCTCTCCCCCGCTCGTGCTCGCTCACTTGCTCACTTGCTCACTCTCTCTCAAAAATAAACAAACATTAAAAAATAAACTAAAAATAAACTATATCCCAAGAGCATCTCAAACACTTATGATAGACTCCTTGAGCTTCAGGCCGTCGGACTCTCCAGACCCTTTTTTGGAAGTCATTTTGAGAAAGTTACCCTATCTAAACGTATTAATACAGTTGAAATGGTGAAATGAATATCCTTCTCACATTCCTTCCTGCAGGCAAATAGCAATGTTAGGAAACATATGCATATTTATTCTTTAAGCTCTTAAATTTTTATGACATTCATTGGAAATGAGTTCTTTCTAGTAGCCCAGTGTAGCCAGATTTTGTTCATAAAGCTGCTTTGATACATTGTCAATGTTCTGCTGCTCTTGGATTTTTCTTTGTTCCCAATGAGTCTGTGGAGAGAGAAGCCTGTAGAAGGAAGTATTGAAAAGAAAAAACAACCTTCTTGTCGGTTATTTCAGAAATTTGTTTCCACATCATATGCCTTTGGCTTGGAACATAAATTGTGAAATAGGCTTTGTTTCTTGCTCTCTTGTGCTAAACCTGTTTGCTGTGAATAACTAGGGTTGTCAAGAAAGGTTAATAAAGGTTAGACTCCCCCACTTGAGACGTGAAAGTAACTAATCCTCTTACATTGCCCACAGATCTAAGCAAGACATGCGCTGCCCTGTGTGGGCACAACTTGGCAATGCCTAAATGCCCAGGGGAGGAGGACATTGTCCTCGGATGGGTGTTTACTCGGAAGTCTGTGTAGGTAATCTGATGAGACTCCAAGACCATAACCTCAGAGAAGCTGGACCGTATCCCCTTGGGGGTGGGCGCAGATGTTCAGGCAGAGAGAACAGTGATTCCCAAACCATGTCACGTGTGGCATGGCTGAGTGCTGGGTCATCACAGACTTCTGCTCCTGCACCCAGGACCGGTGGCAGAAATGTGTGGTTTAGGGGCACCTGGCTGGCTCAGCCGGGGGAGCACGTGACTCTTGATCTCTGGGTTGTTAGTTCAGGCTCCATGTTGGATACAGAGATTACTTAAAATCTTTAAAAAAAAAATCTTGGTTAATATCAAAAGATATTACAGCACTGGAAAGCAAAGAGATACTGTATAACCATTGAAATGTTGGAATGACCAACATGTATTATTTTTTAAACAAGAGTTTAATTGTTTTTTAAGTTCATTTTTTTATTTTGAGAGAGAGAGTGTGTGCGCAGGAGAGGGGCAGAGAGAGAGCCCGATGTGGGGCTCAGTCCCACAAACCATGGGATCGTGACCTGAGCTGAAACCGAGAGTCAGACACTCAACCGACTGAGCCACTCCAGTGCCCCCAGAGTTTAGCTTTTTTTTTTTTTTTAATGTTTTATTTATTTTTGAGAGAGATAGCATGAGCAGGGGGGGGGCAGAGAGAGAGCCCGATGTGGGGCTCAGTCCCACAAACCATGGGATCGTGACCTGAGCTGAAACCGAGAGTCAGACACTCAACCGACTGAGCCACCCAGGCGCCCCGAGTTTAGTTTTTTTTTTAATGAGACCCAACATTCATGAGGGACAGTCATGAAAACACGCAGATTTAAAGGACTCCTAGAACACAAAATATCCCCTGATAGTCTCCCCTTATACGCGTTAACATTAGATTAAAAACCACAAGCAAACTCCCTGACCCCCAAAGAGAGAGACGCATCTGCTCTGACGAGATTAGTGGACAAGTGGGTGCAAGCTCAGTGTACAAGCTCAGTGACTGGTTCCCCTGCCTCAGACCCTTAGAACTCCAGGCTTTGGGAAAGTCTGGACAGGTACATGCCACGGACCTTTGGGGTACTCACAAGTCATCAGATTTCCAAGTGTGAAGTCCATAAGCACCAGGCTACCTGGGACAGCCCCCCTGGCCGAGGCACACAGCAGTGATGTGGGCAGTTACAGCTGCCTGCCACAGACAGCACTGGCGTGAATGCGCGTGCACGTGCACGCACACACACACATACACACAGAAGGTGTGGAGAGGTTGAGGGCATCTGATGTGCATTATGGCCTCAGGCAGCCCGTAAGGTCAGAGCAGGTGCATTTGTATATACCACAGAGGGAAGAGAAAGGGTGAGCAATTTGCTGATTTCTGCATTTCTAGTTTGGTTTGGGTTTTTTTTGGTCTTTGCTTTCCAAGGCTAATTGTTTCTGTAAGGCTGTAGTCTAATTGGAGACCTCAGCATAAGGAAATGTCTGTCTTACCAGGTGCCAGTCGCACCATCTTGCTCCCTCAGGACAGAGCAGGTGGAGATCAGGGAGAAGGAGGCTCTGAGTCAGGCTGTGCCGATAAATGAGGGACCTCAGGACATCGAATGGCTCCAAGTCAGTTTCCTCATCCCTAACATAGAAGTAAAGGTTCCATGTTTCAGGGGGCATTGTAAGGCGAAAATGAGGGAGCCTGAGAAACAGGCTTACCACAGGGTCTGGTGCAGGGTCAGTGGGCAGCAACAGTGACAGCGGTGATGGTCAGCAGGCATTACCTGCACTGCCAGGTACCCTGCCACATCCTCAGCGGATGGCAGTACTGCTCCTCTTCCGCCTCACCCTACCTGGCCCCCTCTGGAGTCCATCATCTGATGATTAGCTTTGGAAACCAGAAATGAACTCAGATTTGTTCTTCTCCCGCCTCACACGCTGGCCATGCTAGATGTTTAAGACTGATTGTACCAAGTGGGGGTGAGGCCCAGGGTATCTCACTGGGCTGACTTGGGGAGAACAGCTGTAAGAACTACACAGAACTCTCGAGAGTGGGCTCTCTCTAATCCAGGGCTGTGGTTCTCCACCTCACCCATTCAGTACATCAGTGAGAGAGCTTCTGAAAATTCTGATACCCACTTAAATGAGTATCTCTGGGTATAGGGCCCAGGCAGCAGTATTTTTAAGCACCCTCCCCCCCCCCCCTTACCCAAGAGGGCAATGAGTTCACAAGATCTGACTGACTATAGGAGTCCCGGGCACTGGAGGCCTTTAGGCTGCTTTGTGAGGACCAGCCTGGTTCCTTTGTCCAGGAAGCCTCAGCTGGAAGAAAGATAGGCAGATATTTAATCAGAGATGTCATTAATCAGAAGTGGGTATCAAGGTAATTTGGGAGGTAGGGCAATCTGGTTGACCTGATTGTATGAAGTATTTGCTGGTTCACAGGGAGACTGGTAGGGAAAACACACACACACACACACACACACACACACACACACACACAAAGAGGAGTTTTATCTGTGATGGTGGCTTTTGTTTTTCCCTTTTTCTATTCACTGACATAATGTGAGGCTTGTAATTTATAGGGAAGAAATACAACTCCCATAGTCGCCCATCTCTATAGGAAGGGACCTTCAGTGACTTTGTAAAAATAAGCACCTGTCTTGTTCTCCAGTTGCTTTCCAGCTAATTTTGGTTCCTTTTCTTTTGCCAGTTGCCAGAGGCCGCACCCTCGGAGGAGGAAGAACAGGAAGCCTGGGTGAACGCTTTGCTTGGAAGAATGTTTTGGGATTTCTTAGGAGAGAAATACTGGTCTGATCTGGTGTCTAAGAAAATCCAAATGAAACTCAGCAAAATAAAGGTATCATTTTCCACACAAGAGGCTTCCAATTTTCATATTTCTTAATTTGGAAGTTTTGTATCCTTATACCTTAAGTGAAAATTTGGCTTAAAGCAGAGAACATATGAGAACAACATGGCCGTGACCTTGGCCCTATGACTAACCACACCTGGAGACTTAATGAATGTTCCTATTTACTTTTTCCTTTGTGTTTCCCACACTGTTATCTATTTTAGCTGATAGTCCAGAATTTGATGTTGGAAAATAATGAGCTTTTGTAGCTGGTTTGTCATGTAGACCACTGTTATCCTTAGATTAGTAAGGAACTTAATTGTATTTCCAGAGCCTACCTAGCCTCACGGTCTGAGGGCCACACCATCTTTGCTGAAGAAAGTGCCAGACTATAGACTCGTTTCCCAAGTCGCGCTGCCTCTCAAGGCTGGGAAAGTTAGCGTGGGACTCTAAATGTGTCTGGGTTTGACCTTTACTTCTGGCCAGATGGTATTTTATTTTGGGCTCTCTCTTTGCTGAAAAAAAGGCCTGGTGCTGATCAAGGGCCCACTTGGAAACAATTTTAAACTGCATAAATATTCCTCATGATTGCCACTAAATGACTAACTTGGTACCACCTCTGCCAACCCAGAGACCTTGTTTAGGTTACTTAGAAGTAAGTTTTTGACCCAGTGAAGACCCAGCCAAGGAAGAGTCACTTTGGTCCCCCAATCTTCACTGAGAAGTTGCATAGTCAGCAGCTTAAATCAGTGGATCGTCCTGGGTCATAGATTCCTTTGAGACGCAGAAATAAATGGATCCTTTCCCTAGAAAAATGCATAGTCATGCAGAATTTTGCCCATGACTTCAGAGAGTTCAAGGACCCCAGGTTAAGAAACTGTGAGCTAAGGTAAAATTGCCTTACAAGGAAAATGTGGGCGCGGAAAAGCTTCGATGTGACTTTTGTCACCCCTTTGGGTGACAGACCAAGTGTCTTACAGCTCAGTCAAGCCCTGATAAGCTGTGTCTGCCAGCCGCAGGCCAGTGTCATCTCTGCCCTGACCCCTGATGAAGAGGAGAGGCTGCCTTCTGAGCTGGAAGTGTGGATTTCGAGGCAGAATTTGGGGCAAGGATTTGTGAGGGCTCAGTTAACATAGGTCAGCCTGTTGTTTTTCAGGTAGATTGAGGGTTGAAACCATTCTGCCAGCTAGGTCCAAGGGGAGGGCAGGAAGCAGCAGTAACCTTCCCGTGTTTGTAAACAAGCAGCCACGCTGGAGCTCCCCCAGCCTCTTCCCCCTCCTTGGAAAATGATGGAGAGCTTGAGTTCCTGGTTCAGGACACACAAGTGAAGTCGGCACTGCTCTTTTCCCAGAGACCCTTCCCCGAGCATGAGGGCTGGGGGTCCTGGCATGGGAGGCAGAGAGCAGGGCATGCCTCACCTCCGGACGGGACACTGTTCTCCCTGTCACACACATTGGCTTCTCTTTGGTGCTGGAAGTCCATGGAACTTCTGCCTTCCTGGTGGAGATCACTGGGTTCTCTCATCCCAGAGGAAGTTGAGGGCAAGTCTTTTACTTTTGTCTTTTCTCCATGCTGGTCACGGGCTTTATCAGTTTACAGACATAAAGCTGCCTTTTGTGTTGTGAGGTCAGAAGCGCTAGGAGGTTGGAAGGGAGAAGAGTGGCCTAGATTCAGTAGTCCCCACAGTTCAGAGGCAGGCTGTACCCCTCCATTGCTAGCCTCAGCACCTCCACCTTGACCTGAGCTGCCAGCCCTGACTGTCCCCCTGCAGACCAGAGGAGACCCTGGATGTGATGGAATAAACAGAAAGGGAGCAGGATATTACTCAAAACCTGAGCCTGCCACCACCCTTGCCAGAAGAAGTCTTATTATCACCAGCATGCAAATATCCCAAGAAGGACTAAACCTGGTAGCGAGTGTTGGTTAACAGCGAGTACAAGAGCCGGAATGGCTGAAAGAGCCAGAGCTGTCCGCTGTGATGAAGATCTCCCCTGCCTCCTGCTTCCCGCAAGGCCTGACAGGTGGAGAACTCTGATGTCCTTGCCCTGTAGTCTCAGATTGTCACCCTCGCACATGAGAATGACTCATGTTGTGAAAGAGCAGCCCTGTGTGTGTATCTGGTGCCCAGTGATGGTTTAAAACAAGCTGACTTTCTGCCCCAACAGCAAGTACATCTTGGCCTCAGCCAGCCCCTCCCCACATCGCTGTGGGGCCTTGGTCATCATGGGCCTCTTGTGCCCAGGTCAGCAAATGCTGTTATCACAAATGGCTTCCAGCATTCCCCCCACCAACCTGAGAATGTTCCATACCCCTAACTGTCCAGCTGGGTTTACCAGGGAGGGTAAAGAACAAGCAGTGGGTTCTTACCTCACTGTGGGGCCTTTGGGTGGAAAGAAGAGAGTTTCTGATTGAAAAGAGCAGAAGGAATGACCTTTCCTTGCCTTTCCCTGCAGAGTAGGAAGGATGCTCACCAGGCTAGGGCCTGGACCTGAGAGTTTTGATTCAGATCAGTTGTGATTTGGAGGGGGAGAGTGCTTAGAAATGTTCTAGAATCTTGGGAGTTTAGAGTTGGAGGCACTCTGGTGAATAAGTAGGAAGCCAGGTCCTGCTGAGCCCCTCCCCGTTCTGCTTACTGGTGATTAGAGCCCAGCTCAGCCCTGCCACGTCTTTCTCAGTCCCCGGTCCCTCAACCCTTCCTTTGGCTCAGGTCCCTCCTCGGCCCTTGCAGGGACTGCAGGGCACAGGGTGGGAGGGCTGGGATGTTGGGCAGGGGTCTGGGCATTCAGACCACCTCTGCATTCACTCCCCTCCGTCAGTGTCAGACTCCTGTTCCCACAGAAACCCAGTGTGCCCCTGACTCACTGGGTGTTAGAGTGATGATGATAGACAAAACAGTGCAAGGGTGTGAGAATTTGGCTACATTCTTGGCCAAGTAGCATTCCGTAGGCTGATTGGGAGGCCAACTGCCACATAACACTGATGCCTTGGAAAAAGGTTATCCAAATACAGCAAGCACCAATTCACACGCACGTTTGGGTACTGCCTCTAGTCACACTTTGTCCATCACAGACATCATAAGCTCTTTAAACGCCCCACCCCTGCAAAAAAGCAGAGGTGGAGTTCTCTGGTGAATCGTCACCAGAATCGACAACTGAAGAGGTCCAGCCAAAGTAGGCATTAAATCTGTGCCTACGCTACCTCATTTTGTGGGACATGTTTAGCATATATTAAAAACAACAGCACAACAACTCGCAACTACATTCTAAGTTTTATAAAATTGTTCTGATGTTTAAATGGAGAACTCATGAGAATAAGAAAATTCTGGGGGAAAGAAAGGAGAGAGACTTGCCAGACTTTAAAATATAACACTACAGTAATAAAAGCAGTTTGATACTGGTAGGAAAAAAACAGCTCTATACAGGTCCAGCATACTGGGAATCTCATATTTAAAGGGGGTATTACAGGTTAGTGGGGAAAGTATTGGTTGTTCAGTAAGACAGACCTGACTAGCCATTGGAAAAAAAAAAATTAAGGTGGATCTCTAATTTATGTTTTATACTGAAATGAGGAATGGACTACAGGTTTAAAACAATAATAATAATACACATACATAAATTCAGGTGAAAGAAACATGGATGGATGAATTCTGTCATCTTGAGGCAAAGTAGGAATTTCTAAGCATATTAGTATTCAGATTATTTCCTTTAGAGCAAATTCCTACTGTTTCTATATTAGTTGGGGTCGCAGCAGGAAACAGTTGGCACACTCAAGGGGAGTAAACTGAGAGGAGAGTTTGTTAAGGGAAAGATTTATAAATATGTGGGCCAGTGTAGGGAAACCACAAGGGATAGGGCTGGACCCAGGGCTGGCAGCAGAGGGGAGCTGTTACCACTCCCTGCAGGGACGAAAGCAAGGAGCAATTACAAGACCTCGGGCAGCATGGCTGCGTGGAGAGGTTGCCTGTCTGCCAGGAGCGCTGGCCTTAAACAGAGGGAGGGGACAGATTTCTGACAACACTCTTCCCGTGTACCTCTCCCCCTCCCTGCCCATTGGTGTATCCCATGGGCCAAGCCCAGGCAGAAGCCAGAGAGCAGGATAGCTCATCGATATCATTTGCACCAACCAATCTCTCCAGGTAGAGTGAGGAACTTGAATCCAGGGCAGGCAAAAGGTACATATATCCAGCACTGGGTCAAGGGATGTGAAATTTTTCTCCCCAAGGATTTTAATAAATACTGTGAGGTTACCTCTCAGAAACGTTGGAGCAATTATTAGTCTAAGAGAGGTCCACTTTCCCACACTGTAGCCAACTCTAGGCGCTATTAACCTGATCAACATGGCTGGCTCCTTCTCCTCAGTCAGGGCTTCAGCCAGATAGCATTCTTCCCAGAAGCCTTAACTGACTCCCTTGGCCAAAATAGCCACCCCCCACCCACACCCCGGCTCCCTCTGTCCCACGACCTTACTTACTGTCTCTGTAACACTAATCACTCTCTCAGATCATTTGTCTATTTCTTTATCTGTTTCCACCTCTCCACCATAAACCCCATGAGAGCAAGTACCTCATCTGACTTGTCCACAGCTCTCTCTGTAGGATGATGCCTAGTATGTGGTACGTGTTCAATAAATTTTGGTTAAATGAATGTATCCTTGGAATGTAAACCTTGACCGTCATTCCTTCTGAGAGTATGTTGAATTCTAACACTGACCAGGTAACTAATGTCTCATTCATTGTTTACTTCTTTCCTCTAGCTCCCCTACTTTATGAATGAACTAACTCTGACGGAACTTGACATGGGGGTGGCTGTGCCAAAAATCCTTCAGGCCTTCAAGCCTTATGTTGATCACCAAGGTAACTCTTAATTGCCTCTAGCAGAGAATTGTACGAGTTGTTAAAATGTCTCCATCACAGCAGATTAAATACCAAAGCTTTGTATGTTGAGGGGGTTCTGGACTTTCTAAAGCATCTGTTTCATGTCGATTGTCTTTTGTTCTTAACAGTCACAGCCTTCGGCAGATGGGGAATAGGTTCTATTTCTTCTAGTCTCTTAGATCCTTGAAGGTCCTCGCCTAGCCCAAACACGCCCATGTACCAGTTGGTGGGGCCAGCGTGTTTGTGTTTTAGAAAATAGCCCCTAGCCTGGATGGCTGCTACCCTTGCCAGGGTGAGAGGCGGCTGGCTGATTTCGGCCCTGCTCACCCCCAGTGGGCCTCACATGTGCACCTGCCCCAGCCTTCGACCCTCACCAGGTGCTGCCATTCCCCATATGCATTCATGCCTTTGCCTTGCCCCAGCTTCTAGGTTGCAAATTCTTTGACCTTCAGGTTTCACATCTTGATGTTCCTTCCCACGCCTAGTAGGCACTCAGTAAGTATTTGAAAAATGAAGACATGTTGTCAGCAATATTTTGAGAGTACATCTCTCTGCTGGGGGAATGTGTTGAGATTTGATTTTTAGACATGCTCCTGACACCTTATTTACACCTACACTTGTGAGTTGGGTCAGAAAGAATTGATCAGGATGTATATAGAGTTTAAATAAAACTATGACATAAAAGGGCTCCTGGGTGGCTTAGTCAGTTGAGCATCTGACTCTTGATCTTGGCTTGGGCCTTGATCTCAGGGTCATGGATTTGGGCCCCACATTGGGGTCTGCTCTGGGTGTGGACATAAAGACTTACATGTGTTTTGTAGCACATGGTTTTAAAAGAACCATGATGGAGGGGTCCCTGGGTGGCTCAGTTGAGCATCTGACTTCAGCTCAGGTCATGATTTCACAGTGTGTGAGTTCGAGTCCTGCATTGGTCTCCGTGCTGACAGCTCAGAACCTGGAGCCTGCTTCGGATTCTGTGTCTCCCTCTCTCATTGCCCCTCCCCTACTTGCACTCTATCTCTTGCTTTCTCAAAAATAAATAAACACTTAAAAAAGATAATACAAAATAAAAAAAATAGAAGAACTATGATGGAAAATTTAGTACATGGAGCAGGAGGGGAGGGGGAGGGTTGGAAGAGGTACAAGCCAGGTAGGCAAGAATAGTCCATGAACAGGCAGGAAAAATCTCCCCATCACAGAAGTGTTCAACTCCTTTTCTGTAATATTCCTTTCCAAATGGACCTCTTTCCACCTAAACTAGATTGACCTCATTCCTCAAAGGCATAGGGATAAGTTTGGGGAGAAAATAATTACAACTTTCCAAGAGTGGTATTTGTTTTGAAGTAAATGTTTGGTAAATTTAGAGATTATAGCATCTATTTTTGTGTCTCTATAGCTATATCAGATGGCTCTTGAATCACATTTAATGAAATCATTTTCTGTGTTGTATACATTTGATGTGAATACAAAGAGATTTGTTTTCTAGCCCTATAATTAGCGGCTCTGATGATCTCTTTAGCAGTATTTCAGCCTCCAGTGAGCCAATATTTCCGTGTTTTTAGCATTACGTGGATTTCAGAGTTAGACCAGAGTGTTATTTACAAATCTAAAAGTTCACCTAATGCCTGCATGTTACTATTACCTGTAATGCCTTGATCATGTCTGCACTTTGATAAATCTGAGTGTTCCTGGGTTTGGTTAATTTATGGTTCACTAAGGGTAAAACTAGAAAAGATAATTTGCAAACAATGGTTTAGCTAGAGCTCTTAACTGCATGTGAAAATTTAAAAGCTACGTTATTTATGTGTTGAGCACCTAGCTAGGATCTCCACCTCATCCGTGTGTGACGCCTGCCTGCCTTCCTCTGGCTCCGGGGGGCTCTGGGCTCCCCTTGCTCTTCGCTTCTTTAGGAATTGACTAGTAACAGGCTGGTAAATGATCAGCTAACACACACCTCAGGCTTAAAGAAAGTAAATAACATGTATTCATGCTCTATTTCCTAATGTGTTAGCAGTCTCTTATCTCTGTCCTTTGTTGAATTAGTAGAAATTTCCAGCAAGAAGCAGGGCCACAGCTAGGCTTTGCTGCATCTAAGGAGTGTCCCCGTGGCTTTGAACTCTGCGGCTTCCCAGGGCAGCTTGGTCAGGCGTTGAGTGAAATTCACCAAATCCCTAAGCCTCTTTCCTCTTCCTCTGGAGCAAGACATTTCACTACCCAGATCAAAGCTTTGCCAGTTTTTAATCCATTCGAGGCTCATTTAACTCCTTTCAGGGCAAGCTTTAGACATCTGCCTTGCTTATGTAACAAGGAAAGAAATGTTACAAAAGAAAGGAATGATAAAAGACATAAAGCCTGTGGATTTTAAAAGTTTGATCAAATTGGGTTTTCCCAAGTCTGCAAAGGATGCATGTGATGGTAAAACAGACATAAAGGTAAAGGAAATGTGCTGTTTTGGATTCCATTGCTCTAAGGGAAACTTTGAAGGAAATGAAAATCAAGGGTGACTGGCTAACACGGACTCTGGAAAGCAGAGCTCACCTTCCGGGGAAATGCAAGCCGANCTTTGATAAATCTGAGTGTTCCTGGGTTTGGTTAATTTATGGTTCACTAAGGGTAAAACTAGAAAAGATAATTTGCAAACAATGGTTTAGCTAGAGCTCTTAACTGCATGTGAAAATTTAAAAGCTACATTATTTATGTGTTGAGCACCTAGCTAGGATCTCCACCTCATCCGAGTGTGACGCCTGCCTGCCTTCCTCTGGCTCCGGGGGACTCTGGGCTCCCCTTGTTCTTTGCTTCTTTAGGAATTGACTAGTAACAGGCTGGTAAATGATCAGCTAACACACACCTCAGGCTTAAAGAAAGTAAATAACATGTATTCATGCTCTATTTCCTAATGTGTTAGCAGTCTCTTATCTCTGTCCTTTGTTGAATTAGTAGAAATTTCCAGCAAGAAGCAGGGCCACAGCTAGGCTTTGCTGCATCTAAGGAGTGTCCCCGTGGCTTTGAACTCTGCGGCTTCCCAGGGCAGCTTGGTCAGGCGTTGAGTGAAATTCACCAAATCCCTAAGCCTCTTTCCTCTTCCTCTGGAGCAAGACATTTCACTACCCAGATCAAAGCTTTGCCAGTTTTTAATCCATTCGAGGCTCATTTAACTCCTTTCAGGGCAAGCTTTAGACATCTGCCTTGCTTATGTAACAAGGAAAGAAATGTTACAAAAGAAAGGAATGATAAAAGACATAAAGCCTGTGGATTTTAAAAGTTTGATCAAATTGGGTTTTCCCAAGTCTGCAAAGGATGCATGTGATGGTAAAACAGACATAAAGGTAAAGGAAATGTGCTGTTTTGGATTCCATTGCTCTAAGGGAAACTTTGAAGGAAATGAAAATCAAGGGTGACTGGCTAACACGGACTCTGGAAAGCAGAGCTCACCTTCCGGGGAAATGCAAGCCTAGTGAAGAAGGCTTCCACAGCCCTAAAGAGGGCGCACCTCCTGGGGTGCGCACACACCCTTTTCCCCCTCTCTTATGTTTCCTAACTTGTACTTGTTTGTTGGAAGCACATGGCTGGGGAGTGGGGTGCAGATATTCGGGCCAGAGCTGATTGGATCACTCTATCCTCAGGATGAGGGGTGAGTGGTGGTTCTGAGCACAGCTCTGGGGCCCGGCTTTGGGATTCATAGCTCCGCGACCTTGGGCAGTTTCCGTAAACCTCGCTAACCCCTCTGTGAAGTGGGGAGACCGTGACTTGGTGGGCGAGGCTGGTCAGAGGACTCCGTGAGTCAGTGCATGGAAGGCACCGGGCAAGCGTGTGGCGCAAGGAGAGCGCAGTCACCACAGGCCGTTATTTTTACCATTGGTAGTGGCGCCTTTGCTGCCACTGCTCTGGGAGAGTTGAGAGTTTGGGTGGCTGTGGTGCCCAGTTAACCCATTTTACAGGAATAAATGGAAAGAAGAACGCCATCCTCGGCTGTCGTGGCCTCGCCACTAAAAGGAGCAACATCTGTAGTTCCTCTGAATGAAATCACACGTCAGCCACCACCGGTCTGTCCGAGCCCCGGGACACACAGCCAGTTTCTCAAGTCGAAGGACCACCTTCCCCTTCGCTTCCCACCAGTGGCAGGTGGCTGGAAGATGGGGAAGATTTCCTCATGGAAACTGGCTGTACACCTTCTGCCTCGTCTCTGACCCTGGCCTGCTCCGTACGTCCCTCTGACTGAGGGCCGTGTGTGGGTCTCCTTTCTTCCTTCAGGCCGCACAGCAGTCAGATGCCCCAGTGCCCCGGAGGGTCAGAGCAGCATCTGCAGGCATGTCAGTCAATGTCAAGATGAACCAAGGATGTGAACTCTGACCTCTCAGGATCACATAAATTCATTTAGTCTTCAGGACCTTAGCTACATGTATTTAAACTTACAAATAGGCACTAAGCATCCACCACAGAAGCTGTCTGTTTCAAGATACCCAAGAGCCCAAGCTTTGACAGAAGGTACTGGATTCTGTGGCAAGAGTACCATGTCCCACAGGAGCAGAAACCTTGTCTGTTTTCAGAAAAGCCTTTGGTCATGACTGGTGGTGTCTACTATCTATGGCCTGTCTTCTGGACCTTGACCTTTCGCGTCTGCTGCCTTTATCCAGGGCTGGGACCAAAGTTACTTTGCCACCGAGTATTACAGAAAACTGGAACCAGAGTCAGCCCGTGACCTGCCCATTCCTTCCACCACGCCCTTGTTAAGAACCTAGAGGAGAGGGTTGGCTGGGGGGCTCAGTCGGTCAAGCATCCCACTCTTGATTTCAGCTCAGGTCATGATCTCACAATTTGTGAGTTCAAGCCCCACATCGACTGACACTGCAGAGCCCACTTGGAATTCTCCCTCTCTCTCCCTCTCTCCCCCTTTCTCTCTGCCACTTCCCCCCCGCCCACACATGTATGCTTGCTGTCTCTCTCAAAATAAATAAAAAAGAAGAACATGTGGGAAAGCAGCAGCCCAGCGTTGAGCACAGCTACAGGGTCAGGCCGTGGGGCTCAGCACTGTGGGGCTCAGCACAGGGAATGGACCCGTCCCTTCTGACAGGATCATGCTGCAGAAAGAAAATTACTTTTTGGTGGAAAGGGGGCATAATACTGTTTTGTGGAACGGGGTTGGGATTGGAGAGAGGAGACTGAGTTGATGATCTTGAGAGGCGGAGCGATTTCCAAGAACAGTTACAGGTAGACAGGATGGCATCTGTCCTAACAGACACACCCAGATACGAGGAGTGCAGGTTCTCGGTGGTATCTGAGTGAGCGATACAGCATCAGGAACAAGACCGTCCCTGGTGTGCTTTTCTCAGAACCTGTAACTCCAACGTCTGTTCCTAGAAATATATTAAATGTACCATTTCAAGAAGTTTGTTTGGATGCCAGATGTTGCCTCTCAAAGTGAAAACCAACCAGTAATAGTTAAAATCCGTGGGAAGTGGAGGAGCAGATGACATGAGGGCCAAGTTCAGGTGAACATGGCTTTAAGTTCTTCCAGCCCCTCCAAAGCAGCAGGTACCGTTTAACCTACTCCAGGGAGACTGATGCCTTTTAGTTACTTTAGTGGTAACAAAACCGTGAGCTGCTGAGAGAAATTTCTAGATTTATGTGGCCCCAGTAGGATGGTTCCCATGTCCATGGCATCTGTCAAATAGAATACCAGGAGAAGGCTGAAGGACCTGTATTCTAGTTGTCTCTGGTGCCCGCGCTAAGGCGGGCTTGTCTCCCGTGGCTCCGTGGGCCAGTCTGCACCAGGTGGCCCAGGCTGCCTTTATCCATCTTCGTGTGCAAGGTGCCTGAGGGCAGGGATTCCTCTCAGTGTCTTCAGCTCTGACATCTTGGACTGAGAACTCAAGGAACCTTTTGGGTGGAGCAGGCTGTAACCTTTGCCTCAGTCTCCCTCCGAGTGGTGGTGGCGGTGACTGATCCTTCCCTCGTGAAGCCAGAGAGCGGAAAAACAGCCACCGAACCTCCCTGCAGGTGCTGGCATGAACACCGACTGAAGTTGTCACTGTCAGTTTTGTTGCCCATGGTGCCAGGTCACGTGCCAGTTGTACAGAGACTTGTTAGTAATCAGCTTCCACTCTTCACCACTGGACACCCTCTTCACACGAGGACTGCTTGTGTAGGGGACATCTGTTACAGACTGAATACTTGTGTCCCCTGACCACCCCCCCCCAAATTCAAATGTTGAAGCCGTAACCTGCAATGTGCTGATATTTGGAGGTGGGGCTTTGGGGAGGTGACCAGGTTTAGATGAGGCCTGGGAGAGGGGGGTCCTCATAATGGGGTCAGCGCCTTATGAGAAGAGACCAGCCAGCCAGCTTGCTGTCTCTGTCTGCCATGTGAGGACACAGTGAGACGGTGGCCTTCTGTGAGCCAGGAAGAGAGCTCTCGCTAAGCACTCACTGGGAACTGAATTGGCCGGCACCTTGATCTTGGACTTCCAGCCTCCAGAGCTGTGAGAAATAAATGTCTGCTTTTAAGCCAACCCAACTTATGGCTGTTTGTTATAGCGGCCCAAGCAGGCTAATCTGAGACTCTTTGTTTTCGTGGCCTTTCTGGAGGACCTCTCTGTGCACTGACGACTGCCTTACTCCTATTTAAAGGCTTCAAAATTGTCTGGCGCAATGTTTAGTTTTTGTCCTCAAGCATTAAGAGCAGGTGGTTATAGAAAGCATCATTTTAAATGAAATGCCTCATAAAAAAGTCTTAACATGTGTCAGGAGCACAAAAGAACGAGCTCTCTGCACCTACATTCATCCAGGTCAGTTGTGTTCAGCTCGGAGAGAACTGAGACCCCAGTCACAGAGCAGAGCGTGTCCCCTTCCTCACGTTGTTAACGCAGATCATCCACACTGGGAAGACAGCCTTTCTAGTAACTGTTCATTTCATCTTTCACTCATATAAGGCAGGAGCGTCCTGACTCACCCATTATGTAACCGTTTGGTCTCCACTCCAGGTTGTATGTGCTCCAGGCTTTTCAGGGTGCTTTTCAGCTTGCTGAATCATTGTCACAGAAGCAGGTTTTTCTTTGCACCTAATGCTAAAATAGTCTCCTTCCCCTCATCTAAATGCAAGCATGTCATGTTAAAGTAATCTGTTGAATTGCTTGCAGTTTGTATCTGGTTTTAAAAGTCCTCAAGCCAATTCTTGACTCCATATTCTCCCTGAGAACCAGGGCTGAACATGGTCCTGTGGATGGGCATGTTGGGGCAAACACAGTGATATGAAAAAAGAGAACCCGTTCCTCATGCACGGGCTCTGTCAGATGTCCGTGCTTCGTGCCCTCCCCAGCCCAGACAGGGCTCTCTGCCCGTCTAGGGCCCTGTTGGCCCTGTGGCCTTCTCTGGTCTTGTCACCAGGGCAGAGCTCAGTGCACCTGTCAGCCCTGGAAGGATCCTGTCCTCTGGGTTCTTCTCACATTTAGTAAGAAAATACACTCCCAGCAGGAAGATGGCTTGACCCAGGGCAAAGCCAGGACAGAGTCTTCTGGTTCCCAGTCAGGTATGAGGCAGAAGAGAAGTGCATAGACCTCACTGAACGCTGGACGATTCTGAACTCATGGCAACAGCAGGAACCTAGGCTGGAGCAAGGAGGCATGGAAGTAACGAAGTGGACTGGTGACAGCAGAGAGAGGGCAGAGCCCCAGCTGGGATGGACATAGCCCTCCCCGGAAGAGGCAGCACAGCCCCCCTTGTGCACGTGAGAAGGCCAGTGAACAGAGGTTCTAGAAAGTTACAGTGGAACTCAAGCCCAGTCCACGTGCCAGGGCTCCACGTGCACCTTCCCTCTGCCTTCCCCACCTCAGCTCCTAGAAGAGTGGGCTCTGGGCTATACATCACTGGGTCAAATGTCCCAGTTATTGGGACATAAGCCAGCAGTGCTCTAAGCTATAGCCACACCTCCTCATTTAAAGAAACAAACAAAACCTTCTACTTTATAAGAAGTAAAATTCTGATGCCTTTAACTTGACAATCTTCAGAGGCACTATATACAATTAATATTTATTAGAAACCTGACCAGGATCGAAAGAAGTTATTTTTTTTTAATGTTCTATTTATTTCTAAGAGAGAGAGAGAGACAGCACGAACAGGGGAGGGTCAGAGAGAGGGAGACACAATCCAAAACAGGCTCCAGACTCTGAGCTGGCTGTCAGCACAGAGCCCGACGCAGGGCCCGGACCCACAAACCGTGAGATCATGACCTGAGCCGAAGTCGGACGCTTAACTGACTGAGCCACCCAGGTGCCCCAGAAGTTATTTCTGAGTACATACAGCAGCCAGGTAGTTTGAATCCTATCAATTCTCAAGTTAAAAAAAAAAAGTGGAGTATTATACAGCAATAAATACCTTCTTTATTGATGTTCTATCTATATTGAGTTGAAAACCTATTACTATCTAGCCTTTTCCCCGATGCCCTTTCTACTGGAAGTGATTCATGACTAAATGTCTTTATAAAAGCAGACACACCCTTTGTTTCCAGCAACAGCACCTTTGAAAAGCGAGCTAATTGATGCTTTTGAACTGCTTAACATAAGCAAGAAATAAAGCAGTTTTGTGAGTTGCTACAAACAAGACAGTCACGAAAAGAATTTGTTGAAAACAAAATGGAAATTATTCTGCCGTTAGTGAAGAATTATACCATTAGTGCTTCTTGAGGTTAAGCAAAGCTTTTATCTGAAATGGTGGCCAAACAGGAGATAGGTTATTTACTGTAACTGCTTGAAAATGCTGCTGTGTGTGAACAGTGGTTTTAGATTAGTTTCCTGCTTCCTTTCAGATGTTGTCATGTTTCTCATGAGGATCTATAAAGTTTATTAACATTTAAACACCCACTTGAAGGATCACATGTTGATTGAGAGTCCATGAAGGGTTATGGAACCCCACACTGAAAAATCACAGCCTCTCACATTCTATTGGCAATTCACAGAATCCTGCTGTAGAAGGCTGTGAGATGGTCCCTGTTTGCATTTTAGGCTTCTGGTCAGTGGCCACTTCTGTTGGTGGGCCATCCCAGTGAAATTCCACAAAACTGAAGCCTTTTAGATATTCTCTCATTGACATTGGTATTTTAAACTAAGGTATAAAGTGGTTACCCCACTTTATCTGGATAATTCTGGGGCTTGAACATTAATTGTTTTATTCCTGTTACTAGGCAATTTCTGAAAAGAAATTATCCTTATACTGAGCTCAATCTGGAGCATTTTCTGTGCTCTGCTCTCCCAGCAACATGAGGTAATTTCAAGACAATGGTTCTCACATGTGCCTTTAAAGAACAGCCCAGATTTGAGGAGCTGAGTAGCTCAGTTGGCCAAGTGTCCAACTTCAGCTCAGGTCACGATCTCGTGGTTCTTGGGTTCGAGCCCCATGTTGGGCTCTGTGCTGACAGCTCAGAGCCTGGACCCTACTTCAGATTCTGTATCTTCCTCACTCTCTGTCTCTCTCAAAAATAAATAAACATTAAAAAAAAAAAAGAATAGCCCAGCATTCAGTGAGGTCTCTGCACCTCTCTCCTGCCTTGTAACTGACTGATTTTGCCCTGGGTCAAGTCATCTTCCTGTTGGGAGTGTATTTTCTTACTAAATGTGAGAAGAACCCAGAGGACAGGATCCTTCCAGGGCTGACAGGTGCGCTAAGCTCACTGTGACCGTTTTAATGGATATTCACATGTTGGCAAGCTGACAAAACGCTTGAACCATTTCCTGGAGCTTTACTTTGCGTGACCTCCCCTTGCATACAGTGGTAGTACAGGCCATATAAATCTATAGACTTTCAATGTGATATTTGCTTCAGTCCTTCAAAGTATAAATTTTTATATTGTCATTGATAGTCCTATTTTCCAGGGGGAAAAATCCTTCTGTTTTTCGCCCTTTCTGCAGGACTCTGGATCGATTTGGGAATGTCCTACAATGGGTCCTTTCTGATGACTCTTGAGACCAAAATGAATTTGACCAAACTGGGGAAAGAGCCTCTTGTTGAAGCCCTGAAGGTTGGAGAAATTGGCAAAGAAGGGTAAGAGGCCACATGAGTTGACTAATCCAACCCTGGGGAACCAGCCTCTCCCTCTAGCATCTGAGAAGCAGCTTTGATGTATAGTAGCCTTGGATGCTGGGTGAGCTTCCGTACGATGGCTTTTGGACCACAGAGGGTTTCAGGGAATGGGTCCTTACTTTCATCCTGCAGAGGCTGCGAGTTTCCGCCTCTGCTCAGCGCCTCTTGGCTTCAGTGATGCCAGTGGGGCACACAGCATCTATTATCCAGAAAGCATCACTGACTCAGACCAGCGGGGCAGGCTCTTCTGCACAGTAAAATGCTCTGTGAAGGGTATCGTCATACAGAAACTATCCTTCAGCCTGCAGCCACAAACAGCAATATGTGGGCAACACCAGGGTCCCTGAGGAGTCTATCTGCTTTAATCACAAAGTCAGAATTATTTATAATAAGATAATTGAATCTGTAGCCTAGAGGGTGCACCTAAAGTGTTTTGAGATGTATTTTCCCTAAATAATACAATATTGATTTGCTTTAGTAGTAAATTTCTCTCTTTGTAGAAGATACTGCATCTGCTGCCCATTTTGTCTGATTCAGTAAATATTTCAAATTTGTGTGATAATTAATTAAGGTTGATTTTTTTCCCTTAGATGCCTAGAATGGATAAGCTAGAACTTTTACATTCCCATACACCTTAAAAATGACTGCCTCTGCTGCAAAATTTTTTTAACATTTATTTATTTTTGTGAGACACAGAGACAGAGTGTGAGCAGGGGAGGGGCAGAGGGAGAGGGAGACACAGAATCCAAAGCAAGCTCCAGGCTCTGAGCTGTCAGCTCAGAGCCCAACATGGGACTCGAACTCACGAATTGCGAGATCATGACCTGAGCCGAAGTCGGCCTCTTAGCCGACTGAGCCACCCAGGCGCCCACTGACTACAAATTTAAATTTTATTTTTACCAAACTAAATATGCTGAGTGGAGTCTGTTTCTCCTATCTTTACACCTTTGGCGTGGAATTGACACTACAGTGACAGGAAAACCCCACAAAGACCCACCTTGTCAAGGTCTAAATTTAAGACACAGACTCTTAGATTTTTTTGTAGTTATGATGCTAACCTAATGCTTGTATTTATGCATGTGGTAGTAGGAGATCGGGGTGGGGGGTCATGCATTTGAGAATGTGCTTTTAGTTAGATTATTCTGATTTATCCAGGTTACTTAATGAAATGTGCTTCTTTTAATGATCGGAAAGTTTCCCCTGCCGTATGCAATCTAACCTGTATCTGTGCTATTTTCCTTTCATTTTTCTGCTATTTGTTAAAATGTATTTGGATTCGGCAATCTATGGATTGTATTTTCTGGTGAGTGGTGTTTATCAACTCTCCATGTAGCATTTCATGCCCTGTAGGTACGGAGTCTTGTTTGGTCCCATGTGAAACCACTAGGAATCTTGTCCTTAACATGTTCCTGGACATAAAGGCTCAGTTTATAGACCTGAGAGGATTGAGGTCAGAGTATTTAAGAGGCTTTCCTGGGAGGGAAAATCTTGCCAACTTCCCTGATTTGAGTTGCTGAGGTTTTGATCTAGTTCTCTAATCAGACTCCACTTCCTGTGCCTGGATCCTCCCCACCCCACTGCCATGCACAGCTGTGTCATCAGCCACCCAGCCTATAAGATGAAGCAGCCTCTGGGCAGAGGCAGCCTTGAAAATGAGGCCTAACTGCACAGGAGCCGGACAGAGCAAACTTCAGTCAGGAGCCTGTGGAAGGAGCCCATTCTGGAAACAGCCTTGCGCCCAGCACAGAGCAGCTGAGACTCCGATAGAAAGGGAGGTCCTGGGCAGCAGATGGGACCCCAGTACATCCAGGCCCCTAAGATCCTTGCCACTTAGGTGTTCCATGAGCGCTGTTCCTCAGGTGGCTCTCTCGGCACAATCTTGAGTCCGTAAACCCTGACCAGTCAGAGGATGGACATGTTTCTGAGTAAGCAGTACTTCTCTAGACTGGAGGAAGCACATCCTCTGCGTTGGGAATATGATGATACTTATTTGTAATATACTTCTAAGGTACCTTTTTTTTTCCCTTAGTAGAGTCTGTTTTGCTCCTTCCTGTTGAGGCTGTTAAATATGTTGATGTGTAATTGGCTGTCATTTAAACATACATTCCAAGAGTGCTTCATTTGGGAGAAAAGGGTCTGGAAAAATGGACCTGTAGCCTTTTCTTTTTTACATAAAGGACCCTTTTTGGGGAATCTGGATCCTTCTCCCTGAAAATGCCTACACATGTACCATTTGACTCACAGTTCCTGAGTACCTTGAGAGCCTCTGAAAGCCCATCCATAGCTAAGTGATTCTAGAGTCCACTTCTTCACTTCCTCAGTCATGAGCATATTGGAATCGCCCTGAGTCGAAGCACTGGGGAGAGATGGACGTCGGTAGACATGGTAGCTGTTGCTGAGCATGCGATCTTTGGTCCCAACGTTTCCCTCCCCAGTGACTCTCTCCAGAGATTAGGCTCTGGCAGGGCCTCTGCTTTCTCTCACCGCCTTCTTTGGTCCCCCTTAAATGTGCAAGTGATTGTGCCCCTGGGGGAGTCTCTAGAAGATGCTGCTCAACCTGTGGGAAGTCCTACTTCCTGGTGGAACGTTTGTTCATGTCCTCCCATTATTACCCTGAGGATGACAGTGAGAAATTGAAATCTGTGTGGCTTTATTCTAGTGAAGCCCTTTCTCTTTGAAATATTTGTATACTTTATAGTTTTGGGCATTTTTCCTTTCGTCTTTATTTCCCAAATAGCCATGCTGTGACATAGATAGTGTCGTTAACATAACTCTGGGGCAATAATGTGCTCCAAGTGGAATTCAGGTAGCTAGCTGAGCAGCCATAACTGTATTTGACCTGGAGGGGATCAGCGTGAGTCCATAAAGAAAACGTTCTACGTGTTGACCATTTTCTAAAGGACCGTGGCTTTGGAGTAGGCCATTTCCTGTAGGGCACTCATCCTGTTCATGCGCTACCATTGCAGCCTGGGTCCGTGTGCAAGTCCCTGTAGGGAGGCCCCTCTGACCGCCATGTTGGGTCACCTGTCCGCAGCTTACCCTGAACCACCACCACCTGGAAGCCCCCGTGTTTGGGGAGCCTGCGGCCCACTCTGTGACTCGGTCTAGCTCTGCGGCTATGCACACACGTGTGTCTGTGGCAGATGTATGGTGCTGATGTCATTTAGAGAAAATGAATACATTCTCCCGTGCGTAGCCACCTCCCTGGACTGTTTAATGTAATTATGCAGCCTTCACTTAAAGCATTTTTTGGAAGCTGCCTTTGAGAACTGCCTCCAGAGCCTATGGCATTCTTTTAACTATTTTGAGTATCAGCGAATCATCCTGCTTTGTAGACGGATTGGATCTTAGAGAAAGTGCTAGAAGTTGTTCAGGGGCAATGGTGATTTTGAGACCAAGAAATAAAATATTTGGTCCAAGATACAGTATCAGTGATAAAATAATTCGTTTTTCTTATGTGTTTGGCTCCAAGCACGTGTCCAAAAAGATTTTTAGCAGAGGCAGCAAAACTAGAATTAGCCCCTGAAGGTGGCTTTTTGAGAGGATATCAAACTCCTCTGGATCCTAAGGTGTGTTTTAAAAAAACTAGGCTTATTAATGTTCCAGCACATCTTTTTTTTTTTTCAATGTTTATTTTTGAGAGAGAAAAACAGAGCATGAGTGGGGAAGGGGCAGAGAGAGGGAGACTCAGAATCCAAAGCAGGCTCCAGGCCCAGAGCTGTCAGCACAGAGCCTGATGTGAGGCTCGAACCCATGGCCCATGAGATCATGACCTAGGCTGAAGTCGGACACTTAACCGACCAATCCTCCCAAGCACCCCCCAGCACATCTTATATAAGTATGTGTGGTGTATCTTTCTCTGAAGTTCATGCTGACAGCATGAGATCATAAAATTCATGTTGAGTTATAAAACAAAAGGTCAACCAAATATTTAGTTACATGTTAAATTAGTAAAGATTGGGTACCACCTTGGGGTAACCGTTTGGTCAAAATCAGAATTTTATATCATCTGATCCACTTGAACTGATATGGTGCTGTCTAAATTATTAACTTCAAGCCACAAAATGTAAGCTGTTCTCTGTCCTGCAGAGGATTAATTTGGGAACCCAAGAGCTCTCTGCAGTGCTCAGCCTTTGGCATCTTCTGCCTCAGGGCTGGCGGCTGCCAGGTGACAAATACCAGTGGGGAACAGGAGGGACTGGTGGCCCAGCAGGTTTCACTGCGGTCCCAGATCTCGAAGGAGCCTTTTGTGCCGCGTGGAGGGGAAAGCAGGCTACCGATGCCTGGCCTGAGAGCACGTCTAGAGCCAGGAAGCGCAGTCATCGTACCGATGGACAAGCGAGATAGGGTTCTCAGATGGTTGTGCTATCTTGGGGATTTGCCTCCCTGACTTTCCTCATCTCGAGACCCAATTTAGGCTTTCTTGGGACTGATATTTCACTGTACACATTTTATATAGAAGAAGGTCCCTGTGAGGACTGCCTAACCAGGGAAAGCTGTGAAATGGCTTTGAGAGCTGCGAACACCCAAAAGCAATTCCTGGACTCGCCAGGGCTCCAAGGGAAGGAGGAAGGAAGAGTCAGTCCGGCATTGTCTCCACGGCCAGGGACAAGAGGCTTTTGTGTGTGCAGAGGGAGTTTCCCTTTAACTGTACGCAAGCGTGTTGGCCCAAACAGCTGGCTCTGATGTTTCAGAGCTGGGGTCGGGGAGGACCCGGGTGTTCTGCCAGGGAGGACACTCGCAAGGTCCTCTTCCAGTCAGGCTCCTGTTTCACGGGGTGGAGACTTCAGCCCCACCGTTCTAGCTGGGGCCTCTGCTGGGCCTTCAAGTCTGCACTAGTGTGTGTGCTCTGCCCTTGAGTGCCCTTGGCTGCCTTTGGCCAGGAGATGACTGCCCCCTGCGAGCATCGGAGGGAAGTCCCATAGGGATCGCCCCTGTAGGGGTAGGACCTAAGCTCCCCAGCTTTCCCGTCCCAGTAATTTTGTCCTTAGAGGAAACACAAGGCTTAACCTCTGCTTTGTGACCATTTGGTTGCTTAGTAGTGTTCAGAGACTACTCTGTCCCTTGTTCACTTCATCCCAGTGAAGTTTCTGAGCCTCAGAGGTGGGCCCTACCTGTCTGCCTCTTTGAAGCAAGGCCACCATCCAGGGAGGGAGCTGCCTTTTGTGGGGCCGGATCTTAGCNATGGCACTCGCCACTGCTGGTGATCTAGTAACCCCCATGCCTCTGGAAACTGAGTATCCATGGAAAGATTAATGGGGGACATTGTTTGCTTATGAAGCTTTGTATTACTTTATTTTTTAAATGGTTTTTAAATTTGTATTTCTCCAGGAAACTTCTTAGGCTCTCCTGTCGATGGTTTCCTAGAGCCCCTTGAGATTTGTCCCTTGCGATTCTTGGCTTTTTCTGTGGCCTTTAGGAGCTAGGGCAGGTAGGGGATAAGACACATAATTTCACTAGGAAGGAGTCTTAAGTCAGAACTAATCTGGAGGTGACTAAGAAAGCGTCAGAGATGTTGAACTCAGCCAGAGTCCAGGGACTTGCCTAAACATCCCCGCCATGTGTGAGAGGAGGTCATGTCGCCAACATCAGCTGTCACCTCACCCTTGCAACCATCGTGCTTTCCATCCTCCTCCCACTGTGGCTCCTGCTGCACTGTCGGTGAGATCACTGCATTCCGTGTGGACGGCATCACACTCCCACCACCTGTCCAGACGCATGCTCAGAATGGAACTCTTGAGGCCCAAATCCTCTGTGCTGCTCTCAGGGGACTTGGCACTGAAGAGTCTCCCGGGTAACCTACCCAATCCAAGGGCTCTTGGATCGAGCCTCTCTTTTTCCGGGTGGGTTGGGGAGAATGAGGACATGTTAGCGGTGATGGCGGTGGAGCATGTGTGTTCTCTTTCTAAGCAGAGCCTGAAGAGCAGGCTACGGTGGTGACTCTGCCCTGATCAGTTGCAGGCCCAGGGCGTACTGTCTGGCAGACAGCGACGAGGAGTCCTCCAGTGCTGGCTCCTCTGATGAAGACGATGCTCCAGAGCCCAGCGCAGGAGACAAACCGCTTCTCCCAGGGGCTGAAGGGTGAGTGGATCCGGCTTCCTGGGTCTCCAGGGCTCAGGGCACCAAACTGGGTGCCCTTTATAAGCTTTGTTCTTCCTTTGTGTTGAATGAATGGCTTTTGCATTAAGAACCCAGAGTTGGTGGCTTAAAACTCCAGTCCCCACACGTGAAGGACCGGAATATTCTTTTCTTTGCTAAGAAGGTCCCCATCAAAATGGCTTTCTTGGGCCAGTGAAGAAAATTATTAATAGAGCATTGAAAGGCGTGTTTAGCGCAAGGAGCTTACACAACACCTCCACCTAGTGCCCAGTGGAGAGCATCGCCGCCCTCAGTCGAGTCACACTTTCTCATTGAGCTGCCAGTTCCCACAAGGCTGGAACATTCGGGTGATTTCTGTGGTGAATTTTGTTTTCTGGGTTTTTTTTTTTTTTAATGTTTTATTTATTTCCGAGAGAGAGAGAGGCAGCATGAGCAGGGGAGGGTCAGAGAGAGAGGGAGATACAGAATCTGAAACAGGCTCCAGGCTCTGAGCTAGCTGCCAGCACAGAGCCCGACGCGGGGCTCGAACCCACGAACCGTGAGATCATGACCTGAGCTGAAGTCAATGCTTAACCGATTGGGCCATCCAGGCGCCCTGCTATGGTGAATTTTTAAGATGTGGGTCACTTAGCTGGTCTTTTGGGACTTCATTTTCAGGGCTCCCTTCACCTTTTACTTGGACTGTGGAATAATCAGAGTGCTTAAACAGCTTCTCTGTAAGGGTCTTTTAATTGCTTAAACTGAGCTGAAGCAACTAAGATTATAAAGAAACCAGAGATTCAGAAGCATTTGTAAGAAAATATCAACCTGTTCGCTTTTGAGATCGTACAGAAAATGGAGAGAATCCAGACATTGGAGGGGCCGATGCTCACGTTTGCATGCATTATTTAAAAGCTACCCTCTTGACCTTCTTAAGAATGACTGCTTTTCCCTACACACATACACATACTATTCCTGACACTCTGGAACTCTGGAGGATTTTAAAAAGCATATGTCCTCTCTCCTTAAGGCAGCGCCATGGTTGATAGGACCTGGTACAAAAGCTTGCTTTCTTGGCCTGCTGGCACACCAGCTTAACATAACATTTTTCTTGAGAATGAAGTTCCAAGCCCTTTGAAAAGTAGTTGCTCCTGAACGGTGGGATGCCATCACCCCAAAGGCAGGCAGTTAATGACTGTGTTTTATGCCCTGTCAGGTGCAGCACGATTTCTTATTTGCTGTGTAGACATGGGGAGGTTTCTCTAGGAGAACACAGGATTTTTGTTCAGTAGCTGAGGGCTGTTAAGGAGGACGGGTGAGATGCCTTCTCTGCTCCGTGAGAACTTTGTGTCTCTGTTGGTCAAGACTTGGACCTTGTCTATTGTTTACACCTTCCTGAAGGTAGTGGTTTCTCTACTGGAGGTTATTTTGCCCACCAGGGGACATTTAGCGATGTCTGGAGACATTTTTTATTATCATGACTAGGGGAAGTATGCTATTGGCATCTAGAAGATTCAGGCCAGGGGTGCTGCTAAGCATCGTACAGTGCCCAGGACAGCCCCCACCACAAGGAATTACCCAGTCCAAAATGACAGGAGTGCTTCGGTTTGGAAACTGTGGTCTAAAGTAAGGTGAAGGAAGAGCCACAGAGGTTGTGTGTGTGAAGGAGCAAAGTTTAAATTTTTTTTAATGTTTATTCATTTTTGAGACACAGAAACAGAGCGTGCATGGGGGAGGGGCAGAGAGAGAGAGAGACACAGAATCTGAAGCATGCTCCAGGCTCTGAGCAGTCAGAGCAGAGCCTGACATGGGGCTTGAACTCACAGACTGCGAGATCATGACCTGAGCTGAAGTCAGACACTTAACCAATCGAGCCATCCAGGCGCCCCAAGGAGCAAAGTTTATACTAACATTTGTGTCCTTCATTTAAAGGTATGTTGGGGGTCACCGAACAAGCAAGATTATGAGGTTTGTTGATAAAATTACCAAGTCAAAATATTTCCAGAAAGCAACAGAGACAGAGTTCATTAAAAAGAAGATTGAAGAAGTCTCCAATACCCCCCTGCTGCTCACTGTGGAAGTGCAAGAATGTAGAGGAACCCTGGCGGTCAACATTCCACCTCCCCCGACTGACCGAATATGGTGCGTATGATCTGTTGCATTGCCATAAAAATCCCAGCCTGCTTACCCTTGACATTGTGGAAAGTACCTTCTGGGCAGTAGCACTTTCACACGTCTTTCATGAAACCTTAATATTTGTCACAAATCCAATTCTGCTTTCTTCTGTGAATGGTTAACTCACATTTAAAGCTTCGTCTTCACATGTTTCCATTCCTGGTCTTCCTCCTCTCTGAAGCCTGTTCTTCCCACCAGTCAGAAGAGCTGCCATCTGTAGAGCTCTTACGCTCGGCCTCGCCTGGGGTGTAAGTGCTTCACCTGGTCAGTCCTCACAACATCGTGTGGAGATAGGTACCACTGTTACCCCCACTTTACAGAGGGGGATCACTCATTCCGCAGAGCCTGAGGTATGTAGGGAAGACCCCATGGGTTAGACCTAGGTGTTAAGGAGGCAGAGCCTATGCACTTGGTTACCGTGGGAGGAGCTCTACCCAAGGAATTGTCATCAAATGAACCAGTGGTTCTCAAATCCAACTGCATATCACAGTCAGAGACTTTTAAAAACAGAGATGCCCCAGGGGCGCCTGGGTGACTTAGTCAGTTAAGCGTCCGACTTTCGCTTAGGTCATGATCTCGCGGTTCGTGGGTTCGAGCCCCGCGTCGGGCTCTGTGCTGACTGCCAGCTCAGAGCCTGGAGCCTGTTTCAGAGTCTGTGACTCCCTCTCTCTCTGACCCTCCCCTGCTCACGCTGTCTCTCTCTCTCTCTCTCTCCTAGAAATAAATAAAAACATTTAAAAAAAAAAAAAAAAAAAGATGCCCCCAGCCCCCAGGATCCATGGCATGGAGAACTAAGCCAGGATTGAGAACCGCTGAAATAACCTATTCAAGGGTCCAGCAAAAGAAAATCACTATCAGTGAATTGCAGTTTAAAATTGACATTCCAGGGGCATCTGGGTGGCTCGACTGGTTGGTCATCCAACTCTCGATTGTGGCTCAGGTCATGATCTCATGGTGGTGAGCCCCTCACCGGGCTCCTCACTGGGCATGGAGCCTGCTTAAGATTCTGTCTCCCTTTTCCTATGTCCTTCCTCACTTGCATGCATGTGCTCTCTCACTCTCTCTCTCCCTGGAAATAAAATAAAATTGATATTCTAGGTCCTTATGATGTACATAAGTGTATACAGTGATTGCATGAGACTTCGTTGCACCATAAACTACACTGGCATGAAAAAGGTAGCTCTCTTCTACCCTAGAGTGACACTTGCACGCTAGTGCATACGCCTGCCGTTCAGAAGGGTTGATAAGAATTATCAGGGGCACCTGGGGGCCTCAGGCAGTTGAGTGTCTGACTTTGGCTCAGGTCATGATCTCACAGTTCCTGAGTTCGAGCCTCGCATCAGACTCTGTGCTGACAGCTCTGGGCCTGGAGCCTGCTTCGGATTCTGTGTCTCCCTCTCTCTGCCCCTCCCCCACTCGTGCTCTGTCTCTCTCTCTCTCTCAAAAATAAGTAAACATTAAAAAATTTTAAGAAGTATTTATCAGAAAATTTTTGAATTGACTAACCATTTGATGAGAATACTGGTATTTCGCAATAAAAACTTTTTAGGTTTTATTTTTAAATAATTTTTTTAAAGTGTGTTTCTTTATTTTAAGAGACAGAGAGTGCATGCATGAGCAGGGGAGGGGCAGAGACAAGAAAGAGAGACTCCCAGGCAGGCTCTGCACTCCATGCAGGACCCCAACACGGGGCTCGATCTCACTACCATGAGATCATGACCTGAGCCAAAACCACGAGTTGGATGCTTAACTGACTGAGCCACCCAGGTGGCCCTAGATTTTATTTTTAGAGAGCAATATTTCATTTTTTAAAAAAAGGAACAAATTTTTTAAAAAGCGGGGGGGGGAAGTGATAATCTTATCATTCAGAAATAACCACTGTTAATCTAAGAAAAAAAATTTTTTTAATAGTAAGAGTCGATACAACATACCTTCACTTACTTCCGTGCTTTAAGATGTATCAGTTACAGGTGCCACTGCTTGGTGAAAGATAAAATTAAAGGCTTCTGGGTTAGTGCTACCTAGTGCATTTGTTATTAACCCACGGAGAAATATAGATCTTGGGAATGTTTAGAAATGTTTATAGCTATCTGATGTTTTTGCTGTAGTTTTTAAAACATTGGTCTATGACAGATGGAAGTTTTTAGGTAGTTTCATAGCACAGTCTCTTGTCCGGATCCTTTATGAACAGTGTGAGTGCCAGTCAGCTCCACTGGGAAGGCTTAATAAGCATGCTGTAGAGGATGGAATGAAAAGCAGGTTATAGAACATTCTCTCTTTACATATGCATGTTAAGAGTGTGGGGGAAATTGACCCCACTTCTCTCAATGGTCCTGTGTTGGAGATAAGATTCAGAGAGAAGCAGTATCTTTCACTTTTTGCTTTATACACATGTATACTTTGGGTTTTGTAATGTACATACACTGTCTTTATTAAAACAGAAACAAAAGAGATCCTTGCCATTTCAGAAAACAGGGCCCAGGTCACGGGCGTTTCCACTGGTGCTTCCTGGCTCTCCCAGTTTGTCAGAACTGTCCTTAAATCACAGCCCTGCACGTGGCCCAGGGACGTGGGAGCACACAATTCCTATTTGCTGCCTTGAATCATTTTCAGAGGGGATGTTCAGAGTAAGAGAACATTCGCACAGGGAGAAGCCCTGGGTAAATGAAGAATATTTGCTGTTGGTACTTGTCTAGTTGCTGGTCTGCCTCTAATTGTAGTTCGCTGCTTGTCTTTTTCAAAAAGGTATGGTTTCCGGAAGCCACCATACATAGAGCTGAAAGCTCGGCCAAAACTTGGAGAGAGAGAAGTGACTCTCGTTCATGTGACAGACTGGATAGAGAAGAAACTGGAACAAGAGTTTCAGGTAAATGTGTGGTATCATCTGGTGTGTGTTTCACACAAGTCTCAAAGCTCAGAGCGGAACAGAGGTGCTGAGCTTCATTTGGGTCAGGATCCTCTTTTGAGAACCTAATGAAAGCTGCAGACCCTCATCCCAGGATGATCAAACAGGCATAACATATTAGGTACAATTTCAGAAACCCTGAGCCTCAGCCACAGAACCCTGTAAGCAGTTCAGAGGAAGCCCAAAAGATGAGTTCACTAAGCCAGGGCTCATTCTCCAAGACTGTTTTCTGCTTTCTGCCACCAAAGGAAATAGCAGTGTAGCCGAGGCCCTGGGATGAGCTATTTCTGCCACATGTTTATCAGCTATTTGAGGTCTGTCAAGGTTTTATGGATTAGCAATTTACTTTGAAATGAATCTCACCTTTTGAAGGAGACCCATATTTTGGCAGTGGTATATTTTGAGCTATTTCCCTTGAAAATTTATGTTTTTATTTAAAAACTTTGGATTAGGGGCACCTGGGTGGCTCACTTGGTTAAGTGTCCAACTTTTCATTTCAGCTCAGGTGAGGATCTCACAATTTATGAGATCAAGCCCCAAGTTGGGCTCTGCGTTGACAGCACAGAGCCTCCTTGGGATTCTCTCCCTCTCTGCCCCTTCCCAGCTCATGTGTTCTCTCTCTCTCTCTCTCTGTGTCTCTCTCTCTCTGTGTCTGTCTCTCTCTCTCTCTTTCTCTCTCCTTAATAAATAAAAGCTATGGATTAACTTTAACTGAAAACCAGTTTCTGGAAAACTTAGTATTACCACCAAGCAGAAAAGTACTTTCAAACTAATGAAAGACCTTTATTTAGTTTTTTCCTTTTCCCTAGAACTTACAATAGGAATTAGAGTGGGTCATCTCTTTCAAGGGTATCAGGGTACAAGGGGCAAAAAAAAGGCCAAGGGTCAGAGATTGGCTTCTGGTATTTTTGAGGCAAGTTGGGAAATTGACAGGTGATTGCTACACCCTCCCACAGCCACCATTTTTGGCTTTTGTAAGAGGGCATTACTGAAGACTGCATTCATCGCCAAGACTCACTTGCGTAAAATTAGTTTATAAACAGAATAGGCAAAGTACCATCATTATCAATCACTGATTATCCTTCACATGCTCATTATAGTAGGATTTCTTTTAGAATACAGCTTTGGTTCTGGTGTGAAAAAAAATCAGCTTACATTTTGTTGCCAGGATTTAAGTGGATAAGCTTACTTAGAATAGGTGTTCTGGATATAGTGATTTGGAAATACTATGGGCAACTTAAGGCAGTTCTCTTAAAGCAATGGTGTTAAATATTTATGAACTCATGAGTAATTTTATTACATGTACAGGAAATCAAAGGCTGCTTCTGCCTCAGACCTATGTTCATGCACTGGTGTGATTCCTCAACTATCTAAATGTGGTGGAGGACGNACTTGTGGGGGATGAGCACTGAGTGTTATGTGGAAACTAATTTGACAATAAACTATTTGTAAAAAAATAATAAAATTAAAATAAATAAAATATGTATACTTTAAAAAATAAATAAATAAATGTGGTGGAGGAATTAGTTTAGAATGTACACAAGAAGCTGGTTCATAGGTACATTCAAAACTTACCTAAAACCTAAAATTATCAGAACAGAATAGGGCAACAGCCTGAGAAAACAGAGCATCTTTCCACATGGCTGTTCTTTAATTTCTTTCTACAGAAGGTTTTTGTCATGCCAAACATGGATGATGTCTATATCCCCATAATGCACTCAGCCATGGACCCTCGCTCTGCTTCCTGCTTCCTCAAAGACCCACTTGTAGAGGCTGCTGACCAGCTGTGATGGGTGAAGATCCGACCTTCCCAGTATTAGATCGGGCTCAAGGTGCGGGGGTCCTGGCTGCCATCACAGCCCCTGCCCCGCCTGCCGGTGCCCCTTCTGTTGTGCAGCATCATTCCACGTATCCTGCCTGCTGCAAAGCTTTGACTCCGCAAAGGGACTATGGAAGAATCATCGAGGTGACAGGTGACTCACACCACAGCCCCAGCGTTTGTGGCAGCGAGAGCGCCGTGAGAGCACAGCTTACAACTGGAGGGCCTTCCCCTTGCCTCGACTCCTACAAAGCTTGTCCTCAGGCAGCCAGCGCACAGGTGGAAGGGTTTTGCACTTCTAGTCCGAAGGTAATGCAGCCCTCCGCACTTCCAGAGGTCCGTTCAGGAACGTGAGGGGGTGGGGAGTGGAACTTTGTGAACCATTTCACTGGTGATAAAGAGATACGCATAGCAGCCTACTGTTCCTATTAAATTGTGTTTGGGAAGCAAGTAGCCATAGAACATACACACACTAACATCCTATCAGCTGGGGTGGGGACCGCGGGATTTCTGCGAGCATCAGGCAAAGCCATGAGATCAAACCGTCCCAAGCCCTCTACCACTGAGGTACAATCACCTGGTTTCTAACTAATCCCAGATGTTTTCCTGAGACATAAGCATATGTGAAAATGTCAAATACTGCACATAAGGAATTGAGGTGGTGGGGGGCAGAAAGCCAGAGCCCCATCTTTCTATCTGGCACTTCCTATGTGCTCCATGCTTGCTTTCTACAGGCCATCTAAATGCTTTGTTAAATCTACCTGGTTTGGGAGGTTTTGAGGTTATGGGCAGTTTCCTCTTCTGATGGCCAAAACGGAGAACTGTCACCTTTGAGAGTCAAGACCAAGTTTTGCTCAACATTAAACACTATGTTATCTCAAAACTCACGTGACCTTTCTTTAATGTTGCCAACCTCATTTTGTGCATTTGTGTCAGAATGTTTTAGTTTACAAGTTCGGGGCCTCCCTAGTTGTATAACTTGCTTTGAGAAGTACACTTAAAACACAACTTTTTATTGTTTAAAGTTGCAATCAACATCAGAACTTCCATGGGTAACTTTTGATAACATCTGTGGACAAAGCTAACAGTGGTTTTTTAAACAGCACCTTGCCTGAACATGACTTTCAAGAAATTAATATATTGAAAAAATATATTTGAACCCTTGATTACTTTAATTGCACCATTAAAACACTTGACTTCCATTATTTGATCATTCCAGTCGGTGTACTGTTCTAATTTCTCATTGTGTAGGCCGATTTGCCTGTCAGTCCGCATGTCTTGTTCACTGGTCTATTATTTTTGTGCAATAACTAAAGGCAAAGGACTAGATGCACTACTGTGTAGATTACACGAGCACCCTATTGCACTTAATCGAATAGTATGTGGGGATTTACAATCGCTTGCATTGTTTCACAAAATAAATATCTCAATGTCAAATACTAGATAAGCATCTAAGTTATTTCTACTGAATCCTTTTTAGATAATAGGGAGACAATAAGCAGTGGGTACAGGCCACTTGGTCACTCAGCTCCCAAAGCAGCTTCAATTTCCTGGTGGTCATCAGGCCAACTTTCTAATATTGCAAGGTGGTTCTCTCCACACCGAGGTAGGGGTGATCTTCAACCTGAAAAACTTGAGAGGGGTGTCTGGCTGGCTCGGTGGGTGGAGCTTGTGACTCGATCTCGGTGTTGTGACCTCTAGCCCCACCTTCCGTTAGAGATTACTTAAAATCTTTAAAAAAACAAAACCAAAAATACCTCCCTCTCCTGAGGACAGTCTCGCTTCCAGGCACCCTCAGCAGCCTGGCAATCCTGTTAACTTGGAGCCCCTGCAAGTAAGGCCAAAGCAGTTTACACACTGCCCTTGTGCATCCTTGCCCTTCACCGTGTGCTGCCTTGTCAAACTTCGAACTGTTACAGTTCACCCAAACCCAGGGGAGATCGCTAACTGCCTATTTAGACTCGGAAGGAGTGTGCTTTTACTCGCGTGTCTGATGTACCCAGCAATGCAGAAGATCGAATTCTCTTAACTACCTTCTTGAAGCTAACTGGGTCACATTAATTTGCCCAAAGCTTTTATTCCCGTGCTTTGGCTTAGTATTTACCGAATAAGCAGTTGGACCTAAATTGTAGTGGTTTCTCAAATAGGTCACTGCCACACCTTAGCCAGGGGAGTTAAGTTCATGCAGCATCAGGACCGAAACCCGTTTCTGTCAGGTATACCGCCGTCCTTAAACTGATCAAGGTCACTTACTCCCCTCCCTTCGGGGGCCACCCATGTCGCGGTTATCCGCAGGTCCCGAGATCAGAGAGACCAAGACTTCCACAAAGGCATAGGAATGTACGGAACACGGAGTAGCAGGGCCCAAGGGACCCCCGACTCTTTCCAGGGCCCTTTCCCCAACTCCCCGCCCTCATCGCCACGCAGCCGGGTGCAGCCTTGTCGCTCGCGGTTAAAAGGGCGGCCGGCGGAGGACCGGGCCGCCCCAGTTATGCGCGAGCGCGTGCTCTGGCGCTGCAGCCTGACCCCCGGCGCCACGCGCAGGCGCGGCGGGGGCTCAAAGGCAGCGCGTCGCGACAAGAAACACCAAGACCAGTGCTGGGCTCAAACCATTTTATTCAAAGGCTTCGGAGAAAGGCCGAAAGGGAAAAGGTGATCCTACGTCCTCGGCCCAGCAGGAATCTGCAAGAACGAGAGCAGTGGGTTAGCGGGTGTGCGCCCGCAAGGCCGTTCCCTCCCCGCCGCTGCCGCCACGGAGGCCGGCTCAGACTGTAGTTCGCATCACCCGCGTCAGCAGTCTAACACGTGCTTTTTTGGAATGTCATCACTGCAGGCCTCCCGCGACCCACCCGGCTCCGTGGCCCAGAGACCCGGGCATACGCACCAGGGCCCACAACAAACAGAACCTCACCTTCCAACCTTACAGTCGCCGAAAGACTGAGCGAGGCCCCGCGACGTCTACTTAAAGGAGCTGACAGGAGGCGGTTGGGCGGGGTTTACCGGTATTAACCAATAGCAAGTCCGACTTCCGGTCACGTGCCTATAAAAGCGACTAATGAGGGTCCGTGCTCGCTGAGTCATCCAAAATGTAGAGTGGTCACTTGCTAACCATAGAGAGTCGAAGAAAGATAGAGAGTCCCACAGTGTCCCTAAATTCTGGCTTTTTTTCCGAGTCTGTCCACAGTACGCTAAAGGAACGTTTGTTTACAAACAGAATCCTACTAATGTGTCACTTGTTTACGACGTTCTGTGCCAGGAGCTAGGCTAGGAGCTGAGCATATGAAGGCGACAATCTAACCTTGTTCCTGAGTTCAAAGTAACCTATTTGGGTTTAAAAAAACAAACCTGTGTTTAAAAGTAGAGGATGTGCANATATGAAGGCGACAATCTAACCTTGTTCCTGAGTTCAAAGTAACCTATTTGGGTTTAAAAAAACAAACAAACCTGTGTTTAAAAGTAGAGGATGTGCCACCAAATCCTGAATTTCTGATGAATTTGTTGGATGACCCTCAATTTCAGGAAAATAGGAATATTCAAAAAAGCTGTTGTGAGGATTAAATGGATTAATGTCAGTTGCCTGGCACGTGCCCAGTGGAAACAAATAATTGTTTTTAAAGAACTGGTGTGATGTGGAAAATTTATGTAAGTGCGGTGCTTTAATAAATGCTAAAATATGGGGCATCTGGGAGGCTTAGTCGGTTAAGCCTGGACTTCAGCTGGTGTCATGATCTCCCAATTTGTGGATTCAAGCCCCCCATCCAGTTCTGTGCTGACAGCTCAGAGCCTGGAGCCTGCTTGGGATTTTGTGTCTCCCTCTCTCTCTGTACCCTTCACCTTCTCATGCTCTGTTTCTCTCTGTCTCTCAAAAATAAACATTAAAACAATTTTTAAAAGAAGTTTTAAAACTAAATAATAAATGGTATAATAGAGCTGTAAACAGCCTACTGTGGAAACTCAAAAAAGAATGTCTAACTTTGGGGAAATTAAAAGTGCCTGTATGTATTGAACTCATATTGTAAAGCAGGCACACTATTGACCCTTGAACAAGGAAATGGGTGGAGGTGATGTTAGGGGCATCCACGACACCCCAGTGGAAAATTCCTGACTAAATTATGAGTCCCTCAAAGCTTAACAACTAATAGCCTACTGTTGACCAGAAGGCTTATGGATAATATAAGCAGTCAACACATATTTACACATATAATACACATATTATATATTATATACTATATTCTTACAACACAGTAAACTAGAGGAAAGAAAATATTAAGAAAATCATAAGTGGGGGGGGGTGCCTGGCTCAGTCAGTAAAGCATGTGACTCTTAATCTCAGGTTCAAGCTCCACCCTGGTGGTCGAGCCTACTTTAAAAAAATCATAAAGGAAGAGAAAATACATTGACAGTGCTGTATTGTATTTATTGGAAAAAAAAATCCACATATAAGTGTGCCCACACAGTTCAAACCCATGTTGTTCAAGGGTCCACTGTATCGGAGAATAAGAATATGGCCTTGCCCCCTAAGAGTTTGATTTATCAGTTTAGAGAACAATAACCAGACACGTCACAATATTTGGTTATCTTTATTTCCTTCATGTTCCCTTTGGGAATTGTTTTCCTTCTTTCCTCCTAACTTAATAAGGAAAATGTAATAAGAAAAGTATTTCAACCTTACTTGGTAGTTGGATAGTGCTCTTATTTTCATTATTTTCTACCTAGACTTTAGTTAAACTGAAAAATTCCTCTTTGACCAAAGTAATAATTACTTTGGCAAGCGTTTTGTAACCTCTATGTGGTTATTATTATTCCTGTTTAAATTTTTGTTATTTTCAGTTATTACAATTGTGGTACAGTTTCTATTGGAAAATGAGTCAAAGTTTTCTTCGTGGCGTAGAATGTGATCTGTTTTTACATTGTTCCACAGATTCTTGAAAAGCAGACGTTTTCACCAGCATGTAGACACCAACATGAAATATTATTAATGCAACATTAACTGTGCTGTAATTATACTGTCCAAATATCTATTTTATACTTGATTGGGAGTATAGGTACTGTCATTGACTGATGGTGATATGTTACGATCATGCTTCAAGTACCAAATGCTGAGGAAGATGCAAAGCAACAGGAACTTTGCTCTGTTACTACTTGGGAATGTATAATAGTACTCCCATTTGGGAAAAGAATTTGACAGTTTCTTATAACGTTAATTTCACCAAGAGAAAGGAAAGTTTATGTTCACACAAAATCCTGTGCACAAATGCTTATAACAATGTTATTCATAACCCTTCCAAAATGGAACCATCCAAGAGCCCTTCAATGGGTGAATCTTAAGCAACTGTGGTACATCCGTACAGCTGAATGCTACCCAGCAATAAAACAGGATGGACTATTGATACGTGCAACACTTGGAAGAATCTCAGAGGTATTATGCTGAGTGAAAGGAGCCAGACTCAAAAGATGCTATGATCCCATTTATTTGATATTCTAGAAAAGAGAAAACTGTAGGAACCAAAAACAGATAAAAGATCTTCCATGAATTGGAAGTGTGGGAGCATTTGACTATGAAGCTGCTGCATGAGTGCTTTTTGAAGGTGATAGAATTGCTCTGTTTTTTGGTTTTGTTTTATTTTTACAAATAAGCACATTTGTGTGTCCTCTCACACAATCAAGATGCAGAACATTCTCATCACTCCAAAATGCTTCTCTCCTGCCTCTTTGTAGTCAGTACCCACACGCTTCAATCACCAACTCAGGCAGCCAGTGATCCATGTCTGTTATTTTATTTTATTTTTTTTACAAATAGTTTATTGTCAAGTTGGTTTCCACATAACACCCAGTGCTCATCCCCACAAGTGCCCTCCATGTCCATGCCTATTACCCCCCTTTCCCTCTCCCCCACCTCCATCAGCCCTCAGTTTGTTCTCAGCATTCAGTCTCCCCAACTATTTTTCCCCTTCTTCTCCCCCACAGTCCTCCATTAAGTTCCTCCTAACCCACCTATACGTGCAAACGTATGGTATCTGTCCTCTGCCTGACCTGTTCGCTCAGCATAACACCCTCAAGTTATATCCATGTTGCTACACATGGCCAGATTTCATTCTTTTCTCATTGCCATGTAGTATTACATTGTATAGATGAACTACATTTCTTGATCCATTCATCAGTTAATGGGCACTTAGGCTCTTTCCATGTTTTGGCTATTGTTGAGAGTGCTGCTATGAACATTGGGGTACATGTGCCCCTATGCATCAGCACTCCTGTGTCCCTTGGGTAAATTCCTAGCAGTGCTATTGCTGGGTCATAGGGGAGCTCTGTTGCTAACTTTTTGAGGAGATCCATGTCTGTTATTACAGAAGAGTTTTGCCTGGTTTTGGTGTTCTTGTCAATGGATTCCGTTTGTGATCTTTTGCATCTGGCTTCTGTCACTTAACCTGATGTTTTTGAGGTTCATACTCAAATACTGATACTGATACTGTATCAGTAATCCATTCCTTTTTGTTGCTCAGTAGGATTTCATTGGATGAATATGCCAGTTTTTGGGTTTGTTTTTTTTTTTTTTACCATTCACATGTTTACGGGATTTGGGTTGTTTCCAGTTTGGGGCTATTATAAATGAAGCTGTTATGAACACAAATGTAGAAGTCTTTTTATGGACATTCGGTTGCATTTCTTTTAGGAGTGGACTTTTAGAATTACTAGAATCATCTGATAAGCATATATCTTTAACCTTATAAGAAACCACTGGAGGCGCTTGGGTGGCTCAGTCAGTTAAGCATCCGACTCTTGATTTCGGCTCAGGTCACCATCTTGCAGTTCCTGGGGTCAGGCCCTGTGTCCAGCTCTGTGCTAAGAGCACGGAGCCCGCTTGGGATTCTCTCTCTCCTTCTTGTGCTACCCCTTCCCCAAGTGCACATGCGTGCTCGCTCTCAAAATAAATAAATAAACATTTAAAAAGAAACTGCNTTTAAAAAGAAACTGCCAATCTATTTTCCAAAGTGGTTGTACCATTTTACACCACCAGCAATGTATGAGAGTTCTAGTTATGTCAAATCCTAGTCAGCACTTGATATTGAGACTCTTTCTAATGTTAGCCATTTTGGTAGATATGTGGTGATAGCTCATTGTGGTTTTAATTTACATTTTTCTGATGACCAAAGATGTTGACAATCTTTTCATATCACCATTACTGTATCTTTTTGTGAAGTGTTCAGATCTTTTGCCCACTTTTAAAAGCGTTTTCTTATTAATGAGTTATATGAATTCTTTCGATCCTTTTTCACACATGTGTATTGTGAATATTTGCCTTTTTATTTTCCCAAAGGTGTCTTTCAAAGAGGAGGCATTTTAAATTTTGATGAAATCCAGTTTATCACTGATGGGTTTTAAGCAAGAGAATGGCAGTCTGGTGGAGTTCAAACTCCTTGTGACATTCCACAGTCCAGATTTATCTCCCCCTAAGAATAACATGAGCTACTAATAATGGCATGCCTACCACAGGCAAGGCACTTGACATATTTTAGTTCCAATTCTCGGGACAGTCCTGAAAGGTAGGGAATGCTGTTTCCGGTTTTTAGCTCTAATTCCCAGAACAATCAGAACCAGGGCTCAGAGCGATTGAGTAATTTGTTTACATTTGCACAATTAATAGATGGCTAAGCAGAGCTGGGATTTGAACTCATAACAATATGATTTCAAAGCTTATATATTTTTTTTTTCTGAGAGAGAGAGAGAGGTAGTGTGAGCAGGGGAGGGCTAGAGAGAGAGGGAGATACAGAATCTGAAATAGGCTCCAGGCTCTGAGCTGGCTGTCAGCACAGAGCCCAACACGGGGCTCGAACTCATGAACCGTGAGATCATGACCTGAGCTGAAGTCAGATGCTTAACCAACTAAGCCATCCAGGCGCCCCTCAAAGCTTATACTCTTTGATCACTATACCATGCAACCTCCTACAGGCCACCCTTTGTTTTAGCCCAAACCATTTCTTGTTATCTGAGAAGACTAAGTTCATCCAACATTTGTACCTACACACCTCACTTTTGAGAGAGGGTTACTAACCTCCCATACTATGAACCACCCAGTGAACCAAGGGACCAGGAGCCAGAGGGGTAGTGGGGAGTCCTAACCCAATAGATGGACCCAGAGGTTGTACAGAAGAGCTGAGACCCGAGGCCCCAGGAGGAGGGTTAAGAAGAGCAGTAAGTCTAGAGGGACCTGAAGTGAGTGTGGAATGGGGCTCCTGGGAAATAAGAAAGACACCAGCATATGGGGGTTGAAAGAGAAGACAGAGAACACTGTCTAGAACACTCACTCGTCCAGCCAGCATGGTAACGTGTTCGGATGCGGCTGCCATGGGTGTGTACCGGTGGAGGGAGGTGTGTAGAAGCTGAAAGGAACCCGAACCATCCCATGTGATTTCCCCCAACTTCCCTCTTCTCCACCTCCACATAACATAACACCCTCCTCTCTGGTCTCAGAAGATGTGGCCACTTGCTCTTCCAACAAACACTTTCAAGTCTCCCTTCTGTGCCTGAGCCTGTTCTGGGCCTGGGCAACATGAATATGAAGAAAACAGCCCCTATCTTCAAGTTGCCTCCAGTGTAGTTGAGGGTAAAAAGAAAACCCCTACATTTTATGCACTTCGTATCCCTCCTTTGACCCCCTTCAACCACAGTCTTCCTCAGAGTGCAGGCCTAGGTAGGGAAGAGAAGAGGAGAAAGAAAATTCTGCTTTAGTGAAGGTTGGCCGTGAATCAGGTGTCATCATACACAACGTTGCTTTAGTCGTCCTAGAAATACCGAGCCAGCATTTTATTCGGGGTTTATTGGTTTTGAGGGATGAACCCAACTCGAAGTAGCTGACTGGCCTGGCACATCCAACGTGGCTCACCTAGATGGCTCCCAGCCAGAGCTGACGGTCACTGGGAGCTCAGATGGAGAGGTTTCTTAGTGCAACTCCACTCTCCTCCATGTGCCCTGAGAGTGGCTTGGGCTTCTCCCAACATAGCAGCTAGTTTCCCAGAAGAAGTATCTCCAAAGTAAGTATTCTAGGAGGAAGGAAATGGAAGCTGCCAGTCAGCTGGACTGGGAAGTCCCTGAATGTCATTCTGGTCAAAACCAGTCATGGAGCCAGTCCAGATTCAAAGGAGGAGAAACAGCTCTTAATTAATTAATTATTTTTCTTACTTATTTTTTTAAGATTTTATTTTATTTGAGGGGGGGCACAAGTGAGAGAGGGGCGGAGAGAGAATCTCATGAGGGGCAGAAAGAAAAAGAGAGGGAGGGAGAGAGAGAGAGAGAAGCAGGGCTCACCCAAAGTGAGGCTTGTCTTTTACCTGAAGTGCGGCTTGAGCTCACTTGAAGCAGGGCTCGAACTCACCTGATGTGGGACTCGAACTCACAAACCCTGAAATCATGACCTGAGCTGAAATCAGATTTTTATTGACTGAGCCCCCCAGATGCCCTAAGATTTTATTTTAAAGTCATCTCTACACCTAACGTGAGGCTCAAACTCACAGCCCTGAGATCAAGAGTCACATGCTCTACTGAGTCAGCCCCAAAACAGCTCTCTCTTTGGACAGGAAGAACAGCATATGCATATGGAGGTAGGGGAGGGTGGGGAGGAGTATTGTTTGGGACCATCTTTGAAAATTAGCTACCACGGTAGAGTGATATGACTGGCCCAGCCTGGAAGGTGCCCACTAGGGGACAGTCAATAGGTGTGTCCACACAATCTGGCATATCTGCCCCTCTTGTCTGGTCAGGAGCTGGCCCCAATTCTTGTTTGCTTGCTCCCTCTGAGGTTGCAGCAGTTAGAAGTGCCCCTTGAGCATGGTGAATGTTTGATGAATTATTGTTGAGTTCCGTCTTCTCTATCTTGTGGATGTAACTGCACTGGTCAAATGCTTTCCATTATGCCTGGTGCAGTTTCTTGATCCATCTTGTTCTTTTCTTCCTTGTCTTGCTCTAGATTAAGGCCAAGGTGACCCTTGTTAAGGACGCCCCAACAGTCTCTCAAATACCTATCTTTTCCTTTGAAGCCCAGATTCAGTCGTGTCTCACTCCGCTGCCTACTAGTCAAAGCCCAGCCTGACTCTAGCAGCCACACCAGCCCCTCCGCCTGCCTTCTGGACCTCATCTCCCACTGCTCCCCTGTGGGGAGCCGAGCACCAGCTCACTGATGAGTCAGTTTACGCTTTCACGGGCCACACAGTGTGACCCTTTCCTCAGGCCTTTGTTCAGCCCCTATCTCCTCTTCCCTTGCCATATCTGAAAAGACCCAGCACAGAAACCACTTCTTCCATGAAGCCCACCCCACCCTGCTCTATCCATCCCACCCCCTTTCTTTCACCTGATTCATCTCTCTCTCTTGAACACTATAGTTGTTTCGGAGTTTATTCCTGCCTCCTTGAACTTTTCACAGTTAGCCTTGCATGGTGATTATTTTTGTGCAGGTCATAACACTTTCACCAACTTGCAAACTCTGTTATATTCCCTCGTTGTACCAATCTTTTGTACTCAGAAGCCCTTGGTGATATTTGTTAAAAGAATGAATGAATGAGGGGCACCTGGGTGGCTTAGTTGGTTAGGCGTCCAACTTCAGCTCAGGTCATGATCTCACTGCTTGTGGGTTCGAGCCCTGCGTCAGGCTCTATGCTGACAGCCCAGAGCCTGGAGCCTGCTTTGGATTCTGTGTCTCCCTCTCTCTCTGCTCATCCCTCCCTTCTCTCTCTCTCTCTTTCTCTCTCTCCTAAATAAATATTTAAAAAATTTTTAAAAAGAATGAATGAATGAGTAGTAATCATCCATGTAGAAGTCAAAGATGGAGTCATCTGCAAAGTGAAGCCGATTAAATTATAACTAACGTTGCCTTCTGCCCTAAAACTGGTTATGTTGGGGCACCTGGGTGGTTCAGTTAGTTAAGTGTTTGACGCTTGATCTCCGTTCAGGTCTTGATCTCAGGGTCATGAGGCCAAGCCCCATGTTGGGCTCTGTGGAGCCTACGTAAAAAAACAAAATAAGAAAAAAATAATCCAGTTTTGTATGTGAGTTCTAGAGAGAAAGGAGAGAGAGGGGAGGTAAGGTTTACACATTAAGCTTTGAGAAACGCCCTCTGGAAGGAGGAAAAAGAGCCAGAAAATGGGAATATCCAGAGAGAGGAAAGTTCAGAAGAAAGAACTGTTAATATACCTAAAGGGAGGTCCAGGAAAAACAAGATGAAGTATGGCCCCTGGGATTTTACAAGAGGAAGAATGTTTATGAGCTGCCTGAAAGAAGTTTCCAGAGAGTTCTGTGGAAATAAGCCAGACCCCAGGGGATTAGGAGGGACTGGCCAGCAAAAAAGTGGAGGTATTTTGAGAGGACAGTCATTTCCACACTGGCGCCGTGTTGGCTCTCTGAGAATATTAATGTATGATAAACGGTGACACGATGGACACTTCACCACAGTGGCATACAGACTTGGCACAACTGGGTGTGAAAAACAACAGCTCCCAGGCAAGTGAACAAATAATCAGTCAAGATTAGACTGAATTATCTCACAGGGCAGAACTCCCAAGAGGAAGCCCACTATTCTATCCCAGATGGCTCCTCTATTACTTACATTCTTTTGCACACATGCCCACCCCCACCCCCAACCCCCGTCCCCACCCCAGACCAG